>NW_027598188.1:0-51514 GCF_964194155.1 Cetorhinus maximus
ACTCCAATAGTGCAACACACCCTCAATTACTGACCCTGTAATAGTGCAGCACACCCTCAATTAATGTCCTTCCAATAGTGCAGCACACCCTCAATTACTGGCACTTATATAGTGTAGCACACCCTCAAATACTGACACTCCAATACTGCAGCACACCCTCAATTACTGACACTCCAATAGTGCAGCACATCCTCAATTACTGACACTCCAATAGTGCAGCACACCCTCAATTAATGACCTTCCAATAGTGCAGCACACCCTCAATTACTGACACTCCAATAGTGCAGCACACCCTCAATTACTGAAACTCCAATAGTGCAACACACCCTCAAATAATGACACTCCAATACTGAAGCACACCCTCAATTACTGACACTCCAATAGTGCAGCACACCCTCAATTACTGACCCTGTAATAGTGCAGCACACCCTCAATTACTGACCATGTAATAGTGCAGCACATCCTCAATTACTGACCCTCCAATAGTGCAGCTCAACCTCAATTACTGACACAATAAATGTGCAGCACACCCTCAATTACTGACACTCCAATAGTGCAGCACACCCTCAATTACTGACCCTCCAATAGTGCAGCAAACCCTCAAATACAGACACTGCAATAGTGAAGCACACCCTCAATTACAGACGCTCCAATAGTACAGCACACACTCAATTACTGTCACTCCAATAGTGCAGCATACCCTCAATGAAAGGCACCCCAATAGTGCAGCACACCCTCAATTACTGACACTCCAATAGTGCAGCACATTCTCAATTACTGACCCTCCAATAGTGCAGCACACCCTCAATTTCTGACACTCCAATAGTGCAGCACAACCTCAATTACTGACACACCAATATTGCAGCACACTCTCAATTACTGACCCTCCAATACTGCAGCACACCCTCAATTACTGACACTCCAATAGTGCAGCATACCCTCAATTACTGACCCTCCAATAGTGAAGCACACCCTCAATTACTGACCCTCCAATAGTGCAGCACACCCTCAATTACTGACACTCCAATAGTGCAGCACAACCACAATTACTGACCCTCCAATAGTGCAGCACACCCTCAATTACTGACACTCCAATAGTGCAGCACATCTTCAATTACTGACACTCCAATAGTGCCGCACAACCTCAATAACTGACAATCCAATAGTGCAGCACACCCTCAATTACTGACACTCCAATAGTGCAGCACACCCTCAATTACTGACACTCCAATAGTGCAGCACACCCTCAATTACTGACACTCCAACAGTGCAGCACACCCTCAATTACTGACTCCCCAATAGTGCAGCACAACCTCAATTACTGACACTCCAATAGTGCAGCACACCCTCAATTACTGACACTCCAACAGTGCAGCACACCCTCAATTACTGACCCTACAATAGTGCAGCACACCCTCAATTACTGACACTCCAATAGTGCTGCACACCCTCAATTACTGACACTCCAATAGTGCAGATCACCCTCAATTACTGACCCTGCAATAGTGCAGCACACCCTCAATTACTGACCCTCCAATAGTGCAGAACACCCTCAATTACTGACACTCCAATAGTGCAGCACACCCTCAATTACTGAAACTCCAATAGTGCAGCACACCCTCAATTACTGACCCTCCAATAGTGCAGCACATCCTCAATTACTGACACTCCAATAGTGCAGCCCACCCTCAATTACTGACACTCCAATAGTGCAGCACACCCTCAATTACTGACACTCCAATAGTGCAGCCCACCCTCTTTTACTGACACTCCAATAGTGCAGCACACCCTCAATTACTGACACTCCAATAGTGCAGCACACCCTCAATTACTGACACTCCAATAGTGCAGCACACCCTCAATTACTGACACTCCAATAGTGCAGCCCACCCTCAATTACTGACACTCCAATAGTGCAGCACACCCTCAATTACTGACACTCCAATAGTGCAGCACACCCTCAATTACTGACACTCCAATAGTGCAGCACACCCTCAATTACTGACCCTCCAATAGTGCAGCACACCCTCAATTAATGACAATCCAATAGTGCATCACACCCTCAATTACTGACACTCCAATAGTGTAGCACACCCTCAATTACTGTCCATCCAATAGTGCAGCACACCCTCAATTACTGACACTCCAATAGTGCAGCACACCCTCAATTACTGACCATCCAATAGTGCAGCACACCCTCAATTACTGACCATCCAATAGTGCAGCACACCCTCAATTACTGACCATCCAATAGTGCAGCACACCCTCAATTACTGACACTCCAATAGTACAGCACACCATCAATTACTGACACCCCAATAGTGCAGCACACCCTCAATTAATGACACTCCAATAGTGCAGCACACCCTCAATTACTGACACTCCAATAGTGCAGCACAACCTCAATTACTGAAACTCCAATAGTGCAGCACACCCTCAATTACTGACACTCCAATAGTGCAGCACACCCTCAATTACTGACCCTGTAATAGTGAAGCACATCCTCAATTACTAACCCTCCAATAGTGCAGCACACCCTCAATTACTGACACTCCAATAGTGCAGCACACCCTCAATTACTGACACTCCAATAGTGCAGCACACCCTCAATTACTGACACTCCAATAGTGCAGCACACCCTCAATTACTGACCCTGTAATAGTGCAGCACATCCTCAATTACTGACCCTCCAATAGTGCACCTCAACCTCAATTACTGACACAATAAATGTGAAGCACACCCTCAATTACTGACACTCCAATAGTGCAGCACACCCTCAATTACTGACACTCCAATAGTGCAGCACACCCTCAATTACTGACCCTCCAATAGTGCAGCACACCCTCAATTACTGCCTCTCCAATAGTGCAGCACACCCTCAATTACTGACCCTCCAATAGTGCAGCACACCCTCAATTACTGACTCTCCAATAGTGCAGCACACCCTCAATTATTGACCCTCCAATAGTGCAGCAAACCCTCAAATACAGACACTGCAATAGTGAAGAACACCCTCAATTACTGACCCTCCAATATTACAGCACACACTCAATTACTGACACTCCAATAGTGCAGCAAACCAAAAATTACTGACACTCCAATAGTGCAGCACACCCTCAATTACTGACCCTCCAATAGTGCAGCACACCCTCAATTACTGACACTCCAATAGTGCATCACAACCTCAATTAGTGACACTCCAATAGTGCAGCACACCCTCAATTACTGACACTCCAATAGTGCAGCACACCCTCAATTACTGACACTCCAATAGTGCATCACAACCTCAATTAGTGACACTCCAATAGTGCAGCACACTCTCAATTACTGACACTCCAATAGTGCATCACAACCTCAATTAGTGACACTCCAATAGTGCAGCACACTCTCAATTACTGACACTCCAATAGTGCATCACAACCTCAATTAGTGACACTCCAATAGTGCAGCACACCCTCAATTACTGACACTCCAATAGTGCATCACAACCTCAATTAGTGACACTCCAATAGTGCAGCACACTCTCAATTACTGACACTCCAATAGTGCAGCACACTCTCAATTACTGACACTCCAATAGAGCAGCACAAGCTCAATTACTGACACTCCAATAGTGTAGATCACCCTCAATTACTGACCCTCCAATAGTGCAGCATACCCTCAATAACTGACACTCCAATAGTGCAGCAAACCCTCAATTACTGACCCTCCAATAGTGCAGCACACCCTCAATAACTGACCCTCCAATAGTGCAGCACACCCTCAATTACTGACACTCCAATAGTGCAGCACACCCTCAATTACTGACCTTCCAATAGTGCAGCACATCCTCAAATACTGACACTCCAATAGTGCAGCACACCCTCAATTACTGACACTCCAATAGTGCGGCACACCCTCAATTACTGACACTTCAATAGTGCAGCACACCCTCAATTACTGACCTTCCAATAGTGCAGCACACCCTCAATTACTGTCACTCCAATAGTGCAGCACACCCTCAATTACTGACACTCCAATAGTGCGGCACACCCTCAATTACTGACACTTCAATAGTGCAGCACACCCTCAATTACTGTCACTCCAATAGTGCAGCACACCCTCAATTACTGTCACTCCAATAGTGCAGCACATCCTCAATTACTGTCACTCCAATAGTGCAGCACATCCTCAATTACTGACACTCCAATAGTGCAGAATTCCCTCAATTACTGATAATATTTTAGTGCAGCACACCCTCAATTACTGACACTGCAGTTGTGCAGCACACCCTCAATTACTGACCCTCCAATATTGCAGCACACCCTCAATTACTGACTCTCCAATAGTGCTGCACACCCTCAAATACTGACACTCCAATAGTGCAGAATTCCCTCAATTACTGACACTATTTAAGTGCAGCACACCCTCAATTACTGACTCTCCAAAAGTGCAGCACACCCTCAATTACTGACACTCCAATAGTGCAGCACACCCTCAATTAATGACCCTCCAACAGTGCAGCACACCCTCAATTACTGACCCTCCAATAGTGCAGCACACCCTCAATTACTGACACTCCAACAGTGCAGCACATCCTCAATTAATGACCTTCCAATAGTGCAGCACACCCTCAATTACTGACCCTCCAATAGTGCAGCACGGCCTCAATTACTGACACACCAATAGTACAGCACACCCTCAATTACTGACACTCCAATAGTGCAGCACACCCTCAATTAATGACCTTCCAAAAGTGCAGCACACCATCAATTACTGACCCTCCAATAGTGCAGCACGGCCTCAATTACTGACACACCAATAGTACAGCACACCCTCAATTACTGACACTCCAATAGTACAGCACACCCTCAATTACTGACACTCCAATACTGCAGCACACCATCAATTACTGACACTCCAATAGTGCAGCACACCCTCAATTACTGACACTCCAATAGTGCAGCACACCCTCAATTACTGACACTCCAATAGTGAAGCACACCCTCAATTACTGACACTCCAATACTGCAGCACACCATCAATTACTGACACTACATTAGTGCAGCACACCCTCAATTACTGACACTCCAATCGTGCAGATCACCCTCAATTACTGACACTCCAGTATTGCAGCACACCCTCAATTACAGACACTCCAATACTGCAGTACAACCTCAATTACTGACACTCCAATAGTGCAGAATTCCCTCAATTACTGACACTCCAATAGTGCAGCACATCCTCAATTACTGACACTCAAATAGTGCAGCACACCCTCAATTACTGACACTCCAATAGTGCAGCACACCCTCAATTACGGACACTCCAATAGTGCAGAATTCCCTCAATTACTGATACTATTTTAGTGCAGCAAACCCTCAATTCCTGGCACTCCAATATTGCAGCACACCCTCAATTACTAACACTTCAATAGTGCAGCACACCCTCAATTACTGACACTTCAATAGTGCAGCACACCCTCAATTACTGACACTTCAATAGTGCAGCACACCCTCAATTACTGACACTCCAATAGTGCAGCATACCCTCAATTACTGACTCTCCAATTGTGCAGCACACCCTCAATTACTGACACTCCAATAGTGCAGCACACCCTCAATTACTGACACTCCAATAGTGCAGCACACCCTCAATTACTGAAACTCCAATAGTGCAGCACACCCTCAATTACTGACACTCCAATAGTGCAGCACACCCTCAATTACTGACACTCCAATAGTGCATCACACCTTCAATTACTGACACTCCAATAGTGCAGCACACCCTCAATTACTGACACTCCAATAGTGCAGCACACCCTCAATTACTGACCCTCCAATAGTGCTGCACACCCTCAATTACTGACACTCCAATAGTGCAGCAAACCCTCAATTAATGACAGTCCAATAGTGCAGCACACCCTCAATTACTGACACTCCAATAGTGCAGCACACCCTCAAATACTGACACTCCAATAGTGCAGAATTCCCTCAATTACTGATACTATTTTGGTGCAGAACACCCTCAATTACTGACTCTCCAATAGTGCAGCACACCCTCAATTATTGTCCGTCTTATAGTGCAGCACACCCTCAATTACTGACCCTACAATAGTGCTGCACACCCTCAAATACTGACACTCCAATAGTACAGCAAACCCTCAATTAATGACAGTCCAATAGTGCAGCACACACTCAATTACTGTCACTCCAATAGTGCAGCAAACCCTCAATTACTGACACTCTAATAGTGCAGCACAACCTCAATTACTGACACTCCAATAGTGCAGCAAACCCTCAATTACTGTCACTCCAATAGTGCAGCACAACCTCAATTACTGTCACTCCAATAGTGCAGCACACCCTCAATTACTGACTCTCCAATAGTGCAGCACACCCTCAATTACTGACTCTCCAATTGTGCAGCACACCCTCAATTACTGGCCCTCTTATAGTGCAGCACAACCTCAATTATTGACACTCCAACAGTGCAGCACACCCTAAATTACTGACACTCCAATAGTTCAGCACAACCTCAATTACTGACACTCCATTAGTGCAGCACACCCTCAATTACTGACACTCCAATAGTGCAGCACACCGTCAATTAATGACCCTCCAACAGTGCAGCACACCCTCAAATACTAACTCTCCAATAGTGTTGCACACCCTCAATTAATGACCCTCCAACAGTGCAGCACACCTTCAAATTATGACTCTCCAATAGTGTTGCACACCCTCAATTACTGACTCTCCAATAGTGCAGCACACACTCAATTACTGACACTCCAATAGTGCAGCACACCCTCAATTACGGACACTCCAATAGTGCAGCACACCCTCAATTACTGACACTCCAATAGTGCAGCACACCCTCAATTACTGACACTCCAATAGTGCAGCACATCCTCAATTAATGACACTCAAATAGTGCAGCTCACGCTCAATTACTGACCCTCCAATAGTGCAGCACACCCTCAATTACTGACACTCAAATAGTGCAGCACACCCTCAATTACTGACACTCCAATAGTGCAGCACACCCTCAATTACTGACACTCCAATAGTGCAGCACACCCTCAATTACTGACACTCCAATAGTGCAGCACACCCTCAATTACTGACACTCCAATAGTGCAGCACACCCTCAATTACTGACACTCCAATAGTGCAGCACACCCTCAATTACTGACACTACATATAGTGCAGCACACCCTGAATTACTGACACTCCAATAGTGCAGCACACCCTCAATTACTGACTCTCCAATAATGCAGCAAACCCTCAATTACTGACACTCCAATAGTGCAGCACACCCTCAATTACTGACACTCCAATAGTGCAGCACACCCTCAATTACTGACACTCCAATAGTGCAGCACACCCTCAATTGCTGACCCTCCAATAGTGCAGCACACCCACAATTACTGACACTCCAATAGTGCAGCACACCATCAATTAATGACCGTCTTACAGTTTAGCACACCCTCAATTACTGACCCTCCAATAGTGCAGCACACCCTCAAATTACTTACAATCCAATAGTGCTGCGCACCCTCAATCACTGACCCTCCAATAGTGCAGCAAAGCCTCAATTACTGACACTACAATAGTGCAGCACACCCTCAATTACTGACACTACAATAGTGCAGCACACCCTAAATTACTGACACTCCAATAGTGCAGCAGATCCTCAATTAATGACCTTCCAATAGTGCAGCACACCCTCAATTACCTACCCTGTAATAGTGCAGCACATCCTCAATTAGTCCCTGATCTCTCTCTGTCCCATTAGCTGTCCCTGATATCACTCTTTGTCCGTTTTACTGTCCCACTGAACACCCTCTCAGTCCCTTTAATTGTCCCTGATCTGACTCTGTCGCTATAACTGACCCTGATCTCTATCTCTGTCCCTTTAACTGTCCCCTTGATATCAAACTCAGTCACTATAACTGGCCCCCGATCTCAATCTCTGTCCCTTTAATAGCCCCTGCTCTCTCTCTGTCCCTTTAGCTGTCCCTGACCTCAATCTCTGACCCTTTAACCTCCCCGTGATCTCACTCTCTTTCCATTTAACCTCCCCGTGATCTCACTCTCCGTCCCTATAACCTCCCTGTGATCTCACTCACTGTCCCTTTAACCTCCCCGTATTCTCACTCTCTGTCCCATTAAACTCCCCATGATCTCAATCTCTGTCCCTTTAATCTGCCCGTGATCTCATTCTCTTTCGCTTTAACCTCCCCGTGATCTCACTCTCTGTCCCTTTAACCTCCCCGTGATCTCACTCTCTGTCCCATTAACCTCCCCGTGATCTCACTCTCTATCCATTAAACCTCCTCGTGATCTCAGTCTCTGTGCCTTTAACCTCCACGTGATCTCACTCTCTGTCCCATTAACGTCCTAGTGATCTCACTCTCTACCTTTAATCTTCCCGTGATCTCAATCTCTGTCCCATTAATCTCCCCTGATCTCACTGTCTCTCCCTTTAACCTCCCCGTGATCTCTCTATGTCCCTTTAACCTTCCCGTGATCTCTCTCTAGTCCCTTTAACCTCCCTGATCTCACTCTCTGTCCCATTAACCTCGCTGATTTAGCTCTCTGTCCCTTTAACCTCCCCGTGATCTCAGTCTATGTCCCTTTAATCTTCCCGTGCTCACACTCTCTGTCCCTTTAACATCCACGTGATCTCACTCTCTGTCACTTTAACCTCCCCGTGATCTCAGTCTTTCCCTTTAAACTCCCCGTGTTCTCACTCTCTGTCCCATTAACCTCGCCGTGATCTCACTCTCTGTCCCTTTAAACTCCCCACGATCTCAATCTCTGTTCCATTAATCTGCCCGTGATCTCATTCTCTGTCCCTTTAAGCTCCCAGTGTTCTCATTCTCTGTCCCTTTAACCTCCCCGTGATCTCACTCTCTGTCCCTTTAACCTCCCCGTGATCTCACTATCTGTCCCTTTCACCTCCCCGTGATCTAACTCTGTCGCTTTAACCAACCCGTTAAATTTCTCTGTCCCTTTAACCTCCCCGTGATCTCACTATCTGTCCCTTTAACCTCCCCGGGATCTCACTCTCTGTCCCTTTAACCTCCCCGTGATCTCACTCTCTGTCCCTTTAACCTCCCCGTGATCTCTCTCTCTGTCCATTTAACGTCCCACTGATCTCACTCTCTCCCTTTAATCTTCCCGTGATCTCAATCTCTGTCCCTATATCCTGCCCATGATCTCATTCTCTGTACCTTTCACTTACCCGTGATATCACTCTCTGTCCCATTAACCTCCCCGTGATCTCACTCTCTCTCCCTTTAACCTCCCCGTGATCTCACTCTCTCTCCCTTTAACCTCCCCGTAATCTCTCTATGTCCCTGTAACCTCCCCGTGATCTCACTCTCTGTCCATTTAATCTTCCCGTGATCTCAATCTCTGTCCATTTTACCTGCCCGTGATCTCATTCTCTGTCCCTTTCACCTCCCCGTGATCTCATCATCTGTCCCATTATCCTCCCCGTGATCTCACTCTCTGTCCATTTAACCTCCCCGTCATCTAACTCTCTGTACCTTTAACCACCCCGTGATCTCACTCTCTGTCCCTTTAACGTCCACGTGATCTCATTCTCTGTCGCTTTAACCTCCCCGTAATTTCTCTCTGTTCATGTAACCTCCCCGTGATATCACTCTCTGACCCGTTAGCCTCCCCGTGATCTAAATCTCTGTCCCTTTAACTTCCCAGTGATCTCAGTCTCTGTCCCTTTAACATTCCCTTGATCTCACTCTCTGTCCCTTAAACCTCCCTGATCTAGCTCTCTGTCCCTTTAACCTCCCCGTGTTCTCACTCTCGGTACCTTTAACCTCCCCGTGATCTCACTCTCTGTCACTTTAACCTCCCCGTGATCACACTCTCTGTCCCTTTAACCTCCCCGTGATCTCACTCACTGTCCCTTTAACCTCCCCGTGGTCTCAATCTCTGTCCCTTTAACTTCCCCGTGATCTCACTCTCTGTATATTTAACCTCCCCGTCATCTAACTCTCTGTCCCTTTAACCACCCTGTGATCTCACTCTCTGTCCCTTTAATCTCCCCGTGATCTCTCTCCATGTCGCTTTAACCTCCCCGTAATCTCTCCTTGTCCCTATAACCACCCCGTGGTCTCAGTTTTTCCCTTTAAACTCCCCGTGTTCTCACTCTCTGTCCCTTTAACCTCCCCGTGTTCTCACTCTCCGTCCCTATAACCTCCCTGTGATCTCACTCACTGTCCCTTTAACCTCCCCGTATTCTCACTCTCTGTCCCTTTAAACTCCCCATGATCTCAATCTCTGTCCCATTAATCTGCCCGTGATCTCATTCTCTGTCCCTTTAACCTTCCAGTATTCTCATTCTCTGCCCCTTTAACCTCCCCGTGATCTCACTCTCTGTCCCTTTAACCTCCCCGTGAGCTCACTCTGTCGCTTTAACCAACCCGTTAAATTTCTCTGTTCCTTTATCCTCCCCATGATCTCACGCTCTGTCCCTTTAACCTCCCCGTGATCTCACTCTCTGTCCTATAAACCTCCCCCTGATCTCACTCTCTGTCCCTTTAACCTCCGCTTGATGTCACTCACTGTCCCTTTAACCTCCCCGTGAAATCACTCTCTGTCCCTTTAACCTCCCCGTGATCTCAATCTCTGACCCTTTAACCTCCCCGTGATCTCACTCTCTTTCCATTTAACCTCCCCGTCATCTCACACTCTGTCCCTTTAACCGCCCCGTGAACTCTCTCTGTCACTTTAACCTCCCCGTAATCTCTCTATGTCCCTTTAACCTTCCCGTGATCTCTCTCTAGTCCCTTTAACCTACCTGACCTCACTCTCTGCCCCTTTAACCTCCCTGATTTAGCTCTCTGTCCCTTTAACCTCCCCGTGATATCACTCTCTGTCCCATTAAACTCTCCGTGATCTCACTCTCTGTCCATTTAATCTTCCCGTGATCTCAATCTCTGTCCATTTAATCTTCCCGTGATCTCATCATCTGTCCCTTTATCCTCCCCGTGATCTCACTCTCTGTCCATTTAGCCTCCCTGTCATCTAACTCTCTGTACCTTTAACCACCCCGTGATCTCACTCTCTGTCGCTTTAACCTCCCCGTAATCTCTCTCTGTCCGTGTAACCTCCCCGTGATCACACTCTCTGTCCCTTTAAGCTCCCCGTGATCTCACTCACTGTCCCTTTAACCTCCTCGTGAAATCACTCTCTGTCCCTTTAACCTCCCCGTGATCTCAATCTCTGTCCCTTTAACCTCCCCGTCATCTCACTCTCTGTCCATTTAACCTCCCCGTCATCTAACTCTCTGTCCCTTTAACCACCCTGTTATCTCACCCTCTGTCTCTTTAATCTCCCCGTGATCTCACTCTCTGTCCCTTTAACCTCCCCGTGATCTCACTCTCTGTCCCTTTAACCTCCCCGTGATCTCAGTCTCTGTGCCTTTAACGTCCCCGTGATCTCTCTCTCTGTCCCATTAACCTGCCCGTGATCTCATTCTATGTACCTTTCACTTACCCGTGATCTCACTCACTGTCCCATTAACCGACCCGTGATCTCACTCTCTCTCCCTTTAACCTCCCCATGATCTCTCTCTGTCACTTTAACCTCCCCGTAATCTCTCTATGTCCCTTTAACGTTCCCGTGATCTCTCTCTAGTCCCTTTAACCTCCCTGATCTCATTCTCTGTCCCATTAACCTCCCTGATTTAGCTCTCTGTCCCTTTAACCTCCCCGTGATCTCAGTCTCTGTCCCTTTAATCTTCCCGTGATCACACTCTCTGTCCCTTTAACATCCACGTGATCTCACACTCTGTCCCTTTAACCTCCTTGTGATCTCACTATCAGTCCATTTAACCTCCCCGTGATCTCTCTCCATGTCGCTTTAACCTCCCCGTAATCTCTCTTTGTCCCTTTAAACTCTCCGTGATCTCACCCTCTGTACCTTTAACCTCACAGTGATCTCACTCTCTGTCCCTTTAACCTCCCCGTGATCTCACTCTGTCCCTTTAAACTCTCCGTGATCTCACTCTCTGTACCTTTAACCTCCCAGTGATCTCTCTCTCTTTCCCTTTAACCTCCCCGTGATCTCACTCTCTGACCCTGTAACCTCCCCGTGATCTCATTCTCTTTGCCTTTAACCTCCCCGTGATCTCACTCTCTGTCCATTTAATCTTCCCGTGATCTCAATCTCTGTCCATTTTTCCTGCCCGTGATCTCATTCTCTGTCCCTTTCACGTACCCGTGATCTCATCATCTGTCACTTTATCCTCCCCGTGATCTCACTCTCTGTCCATTTAACCTCCCTGTCATCTAACTCTCTGTACCTTTAACTACCCCGTGATCTCACTCTCTGTCGCATTAACCTCCCTGTAATCTCTCTCTGTCCGTGTAACCTCCCCGTGATCACACTCTCTGTCCCTTTAACCTCCTCGTGAAATCACTCTCTGTCCCTTTAACCTCCTCGTGAAATCACTCTCTGTCCCTTTAACCTCCCCGTGATCTCAATCTCTGTCCCTTTAACCTCCCTGTCATCTCACTCTCTGTCCATTTAACCTCCCCGTCATCTAACTCTCTGTCCCTTTAACCACCCCGTGATCTCAGTCTCTGTGCCTTTAACTTCCCCGTGATCTCTCTCTCTGTCCCATTAACATCCCAGTGATCTCACTCTCTCCCTTTAATCTTCCCGTGATCTCAATCTCTGTCCCTTTAACCTGCCCGTGAGCTCATTCTATGTACCTTTCACTTACCCGTGATCTCACTCACTGTCCCATTAACCTACCCGTGATCTCACTCTCACTCCCTTTAACCTCCCCATGATCTCTCTCTGTCACTTTAACCTCCCCGTAATCTCTCTATGTCCCTTTAACGTTCCCGTGATCTCTCTCTAGTCCCTTTAACCTCCCTGATCTCATTCTCTGTCCCATTAACCTCCCTGATTTAGCTCTCTCTCCCTTTAACCTCCCCGTGATCTCAGTCTCTGTCCCTTTTATCTTCCCGTGATCTCACTCACTGTCCCATTAACCTACCCGTGATCTCACTCTCTCTCCCTTTAACCTCCCCATGATCTCTCTCTGTCACTTCAACCTCCCCGTTATCTCTCTATGTCCCTTTAACGTTCCCATGATCTCTCTCTAGTTCCTTTAACCTCCCTGATCTCATTCTCTGTACCTTTAACCTCCCTGATTTAGCTCTCTGTCCCTTTAACCTCCCCGTGATCTCAGTCTCTGTCCCTTTAATCTTCCCGTGATCACACTCTCTGTCCCTTTAACATCCACGTGATCTCACACTCTGTCACTTTAACCTCCTTGTGATCTCACTATCAGTCCATTTAACCTCCCCGTGATCTCTCTCCATGTCGCTTTAACCTCCCCGTAATCTCTCTTTGTCCCTTTAAACTCTCCGTGATCTCACCCTCTGTACCTTTAACCTCCCAGTGATCTCACTCTCTGTCCCTTTAACCTCCCAGTGATCTCACTCTGTCCCTTTAATCTTCCCGTGATCACACTCTCTTTCCCTTTAACCTCCCCGTGATCTCACTCTCTGTCCCTGTAACCTCCCCGTGATCTCAATCTCTGTGCCTTTAACCTCCCCGTGATCTCACTCTCTGTCCATTTAATCTTCCCGGGATCTCAATCTCTGTCCATTTTACCTCCCCGTGATCTCATCATCTGTCCCTTTATCCTCCCCGTGATCTCACTCTCTGTCCATTTAACCTCCCTGTCATCTAACTCTCTGTACCTTTAACCACCCCGTGATCTCACTCTCTGTCGCTTTAACCTCCCCGTAATCTCTCTCTGTCCGTGTAACCTCCCCGTGATCACACTCTCTGTCCCTTTAACCTCCCCGTGATCTCACTCACTGTCCCTTTAACCTCCTCGTGAAATCATTCTCTGTCCCTTTAACCTCCCCGTGATCTCAATCTCTGTCCCTTTAACCTCCCCGTCATCTCACTCTCTTTCCATTTAACCTCCCCGTCATCTAACTCTCTGTCCCTTTAACCACCCTGTTATCTCACTCTCTGTCTTTTTAATCTCCCCGTGATCTCACTCTCTGTCCCTTTAACCTCCCCGTGATGTCACTCTCTGTCCCTTTAACCTCCCCGTGATCTCAGTCTCTGTGCCTTTAACCTCCCCGTGATCTCTCTCTCTGTCCCATTAACGTCCCAGTGATATCACTCTCTCCCTTTAATCTTCCCGTGATCTCAATCTCTGTCCCATTAACCTGCCCGTGATCTCATTCTCTGTACCTTTCACTTACCCGTGATCTCACTCACTGTCCCATTAACCTACCCGTGATCTCACTCTCTCTCCCTTTAACCTCCCCACGATCTCTCTCTGTCACTTTAACCTCCCCGTAATCTCTCTATGTCCCTTTAACCTTCCCGTGATCTCTCTCTAGTCCCTTTAACCTCCCTGACCTCACTCTCTTCCCCTTTAACCTCCCTGATTTAGCTCTCTGTCCCTTTAACCTCCCCGTGATCTCACTCTCTGTCCCATTAAACTCTCCGTGATCTCACTCTCTGTCCATTTAATCTTCCCGTGATCTCAATCTCTGTCCATTTTACCTGCCCGTGATCTCATTCTCTGTCCCTTTCACCACCCCGTGATCTCATCATCTGTCCCTTTATCCTCCCCGTGATCTCACTCTCTGTCCATTTAGCCTCCCTGTCATCTAACTCTCTGTACCTTTAACCACCCCGTGATCTCACTCTCTGTCGCTTTAACCTCCCCGTAATCTCTCTCTGTCCGTGTAACCTCCCCGTGATCACACTCTCTGTCCCTTTAAGCTCCCCGTGATCTCACTCACTGTCCCTTTAACCTCCTCGTGAAATCACTCTCTGTCCCTTTAACCTCCCCGTGATCTCAATCTCTGTCCCTTTAACCTCCCCGTCATCTCACTCTCTGTCCATTTAACCTCCCCGTCATCTAACTCTCTGTCCCTTTAACCACCCTGTTATCTCACCCTCTGTCTCTTTAATCTCCCCGTGATCTCACTCTCTGTCCCTTTAACCTCCCCGTGATCTCACTCTCTGTCCCTTTAACCTCCCCGTGATCTCAGTCTCTGTGCCTTTAACCTTCCCGTGATCTCTCTCTCTGTCCCATTAACCTGCCCGTGATCTCATTCTATGTACCTTTCACTTACCCGTGATCTCACTCACTGTCCCATTAACCGACCCGTGATCTCACTCTCTCTCCCTTTAACCTCCCCATGATCTCTCTCTGTCACTTTAACCTCCCCGTAATCTCTCTATGTCCCTTTAACGTTCCCGTGATCTCTCTCTAGTCCCTTTAACCTCCCTGATCTCATTCTCTGTCCCATTAACCTCCCTGATTTAGCTCTCTGTCCCTTTAACCTCCCTGTGATCTCAGTCTCTGTCCCTTTAATCTTCCCGTGATCACACTCTCTGTCCCTTTAACATCCACGTGATCTCACACTCTGTCCCTTTAACCTCCTTGTGATCTCACTATCAGTCCATTTAACCTCCCCGTGATCTCTCTCCATGTCGCTTTAACCTCCCCGTAATCTCTCTTTGTCCCTTTAAACTCTCCGTGATCTCACCCTCTGTACCTTTAACCTCACAGTGATCTCACTCTCTGTCCCTTTAACCTCCCCGTGATCTCACTCTGTCCCTTTAAACTCTCCGTGATCTCACTCTCTGTACCTTTAACCTCCCAGTGATCTCACTCTCTTTCCCTTTAACCTCCCCGTGATCTCACTCTCTGACCCTGTAACCTCCCCGTGATCTCACTCTCTGTCCATTTAATCTTCCCGTGATCTCAATCTCTGTCCATTTTTCCTGCCCGTGATCTCATTCTCTGTCCCTTTCACCTACCCGTGATCTCATCATCTGTCCCTTTATCCTCCCCGTGATCTCACTCTCTGTCCATTTAACCACCCTGTCATCTAACTCTCTGTACCTTTAACCTCCCAGTGATCTCACTCTCTGTCCCTTTAACCTCCCAGTGATCTCACTCTGTCCCTTTAATCTTCCCGTGATCACACTCTCTTTCCCTTTAACCTCCCCGTGATCTCACTCTCTGTCCCTGTAACCTCCCCGTGATCTCAATCTCTGTGCCTTTAACCTCCCCGTGATCTCACTCTCTGTCCATTTAATCTTCCCGGGATCTCAATCTCTGTCCATTTTACCTCCCCGTGATCTCATCATCTGTCCCTTTATCCTCCCCGTGATCTCACTCTCTGTCCATTTAACCTCCCTGTCATCTAACTCTCTGTACCTTTAACCACCCCGTGATCTCACTCTCTGTCGCTTTAACCTCCCCGTAATCTCTCTCTGTCCGTGTAACCTCCCCGTGATCACACTCTCTGTCCCTTTAACCTCCCCGTGATCTCACTCACTGTCCCTTTAACCTCCTCGTGAAATCATTCTCTGTCCCTTTAACCTCCCCGTGATCTCAATCTCTGTCCCTTTAACCTCCCCGTCATCTCACTCTCTTTCCATTTAACCTCCCCGTCATCTAACTCTCTGTCCCTTTAACCACCCTGTTATCTCACTCTCCGTCTTTTTAATCTCCCCGTGATCTCACTCTCTGTCCCTTTAACCTCCCCGTGATGTCACTCTCTGTCCCTTTAACCTCCCCGTGATCTCAGTCTCTGTGCCTTTAACCTCCCCGTGATCTCTCTCTCTGTCCCATTAACGTCCCAGTGATATCACTCTCTCCCTTTAATCTTCCCGTGATCTCAATCTCTGTCCCATTAACCTGCCCGTGATCTCATTCTCTGTACCTTTCACTTACCCGTGATCTCACTCACTGTCCCATTAACCTACCCGTGATCTCACTCTCTCTCCCTTTAACCTCCCCACGATCTCTCTCTGTCACTTTAACCTCCCCGTAATCTCTCTATGTCCCTTTAACCTTCCCGTGATCTCTCTCTAGTCCCTTTAACCTCCCTGACCTCACTCTCTGCCCCTTTAACCTCCCTGATTTAGCTCTCTGTCCCTTTAACCTCCCCGTGATATCACTCTCTGTCCCATTAAACTCTCCGTGATCTCACTCTCTGTCCATTTAATCTTCCCGTGATCTCAATCTCTGTCCATTTTACCTGCCCGTGATCTCATTCTCTGTCCCTTTCACCACCCCGTGATCTCATCATCTGTCCCTTTATCCTCCCCGTGATCTCACTCTCTGTCCATTTAGCCTCCCTGTCATCTAACTCTCTGTACCTTTAACCACCCCGTGATCTCACTCTCTGTCGCTTTAACCTCCCCGTAATCTCTCTCTGTCCGTGAAACCTCCCCGTGATCACACTCTCTGTCCCTTTAAGCTCCCCGTGATCTCACTCACTGTCCCTTTAACCTCCTCGTGAAATCACTCTCTGTCCCTTTAACCTCCCCGTGATCTCAATCTCTGTCCCTTTAACCTCCCCGTCATCTCACTCTCTGTCCATTTAACCTCCCCGTCATCTAACTCTCTGTCCCTTTAACCACCCTGTTATCTCACCCTCTGTCTCTTTAATCTCCCCGTGATCTCACTCTCTGTCCCTTTAACCTCCCCGTGATCTCACTCTCTGTCCCTTTAACCTCCCCGTGATCTCAGTCTCTGTGCCTTTAACCTTCCCGTGATCTCTCTCTCTGTCCCATTAACCTGCCCGTGATCTCATTCTATGTACCTTTCACTTACCCGTGATCTCACTCACTGTCCCATTAACCGACCCGTGATCTCACTCTCTCTCCCTTTAACCTCCCCATGATCTCTCTCTGTCACTTTAACCTCCCCGTAATCTCTCTATGTCCCTTTAACGTTCCCGTGATCTCTCTCTAGTCCCTTTAACCTCCCTGATCTCATTCTCTGTCCCATTAACCTCCCTGATTTAGCTCTCTGTCCCTTTAACCTCCCCGTGATCTCAGTCTCTGTCCCTTTAATCTTCCCGTGATCACACTCTCTGTCCCTTTAACATCCACGTGATCTCACACTCTGTCCCTTTAACCTCCTTGTGATCTCACTATCAGTCCATTTAACCTCCCCGTGATCTCTCTCCATGTCGCTTTAACCTCCCCGTAATCTCTCTTTGTCCCTTTAAACTCTCCGTGATCTCACCCTCTGTACCTTTAACCTCACAGTGATCTCACTCTCTGTCCCTTTAACCTCCCCGTGATCTCACTCTGTCCCTTTAAACTCTCCGTGATCTCACTCTCTGTACCTTTAACCTCCCAGTGATCTCACTCTCTTTCCCTTTAACCTCCCCGTGATCTCACTCTCTGACCCTGTAACCTCCCCGTGATCTCACTCTCTGTCCATTTAATCTTCCCGTGATCTCAATCTCTGTCCATTTTTCCTGCCCGTGATCTCATTCTCTGTCCCTTTCACCTACCCGTGATCTCATCATCTGTCCCTTTATCCTCCCCGTGATCTCACTCTCTGTCCATTTAACCACCCTGTCATCTAACTCTCTGTACCTTTAACCACCCCGTGATCTCACTCTCTGTCGTATTAACCTCCCTGTAATCTCTCTCTGTCCGTGTAACCTCCCCGTGATCACACTCTCTGTCCCTTTAACCTCCTCGTGAAATCACTCTCTGTCCCTTTAGCCTCCTCGTGAAATCACTCTCTGTCCCTTTAACCTCCCCGTGATCTCAATCTCTGTCCCTTTAACCTCCCCGTCATCTCACTCTCTTTCCATTTAACCTCCCCGTCATCTAACTCTCTGTCCCTTTAACCACCCTGTTATCTCACTCTCTGTCTCTTTAATCTCCCCGTGATCTCACTCTCTGTCCCTTTAACCTCCCCGTGATCTCAATCTCTGTCCCATTAACCTGCCCGTGATCTCATTCTCTGTACCTTTCACTTACCCGTGATCTCACTCACTGTCCCATTAACCTACCCGTGATCTCACTCTCTCTCCCTTTAACCTCCCCACGATCTCTCTCTGTCACTTTAACCTCCCCGTAATCTCTCTATGTCCCTTTAACCTTCCCGTGATCTCTCTCTAGTCCCTTTAACCTCCCTGACCTCACTCTCTTCCCCTTTAACCTCCCTGATTTAGCTCTCTGTCCCTTTAACCTCCCCGTGATATCACTCTCTGTCCCATTAAACTCTCCGTGATCTCACTCTCTGTCCATTTAATCTTCCCGTGATCTCAATCTCTGTCCATTTTACCTGCCCGTGATCTCATTCTCTGTCCCTTTCACCACCCCGTGATCTCATCATCTGTCCCTTTATCCTCCCCGTGATCTCACTCTCTGTCCATTTAGCCTCCCTGTCATCTAACTCTCTGTACCTTTAACCACCCCGTGATCTCACTCTCTGTCGCTTTAACCTCCCCGTAATCTCTCTCTGTCCGTGTAACCTCCCCGTGATCACACTCTCTGTCCCTTTAAGCTCCCCGTGATCTCACTCACTGTCCCTTTAACCTCCTCGTGAAATCACTCTCTGTCCCTTTAACCTCCCCGTGATCTCAATCTCTGTCCCTTTAACCTCCCCGTCATCTCACTCTCTGTCCATTTAACCTCCCCGTCATCTAACTCTCTGTCCCTTTAACCACCCTGTTATCTCACCCTCTGTCTCTTTAATCTCCCCGTGATCTCACTCTCTGTCCCTTTAACCTCCCCGTGATCTCACTCTCTGTCCCTTTAACCTCCCCGTGATCTCAGTCTCTGTGCCTTTAACCTTCCCGTGATCTCTCTCTCTGTCCCATTAACCTGCCCGTGATCTCATTCTATGTACCTTTCACTTACCCGTGATCTCACTCACTGTCCCATTAACCGACCCGTGATCTCACTCTCTCTCCCTTTAACCTCCCCATGATCTCTCTCTGTCACTTTAACCTCCCCGTAATCTCTCTATGTCCCTTTAACGTTCCCGTGATCTCTCTCTAGTCCCTTTAACCTCCCTGATCTCATTCTCTGTCCCATTAACCTCCCTGATTTAGCTCTCTGTCCCTTTAACCTCCCCGTGATCTCAGTCTCTGTCCCTTTAATCTTCCCGTGATCACACTCTCTGTCCCTTTAACATCCACGTGATCTCACACTCTGTCCCTTTAACCTCCTTGTGATCTCACTATCAGTCCATTTAACCTCCCCGTGATCTCTCTCCATGTCGCTTTAACCTCCCCGTAATCTCTCTTTGTCCCTTTAAACTCTCCGTGATCTCACCCTCTGTACCTTTAACCTCACAGTGATCTCACTCTCTGTCCCTTTAACCTCCCCGTGATCTCACTCTGTCCCTTTAAACTCTCCGTGATCTCACTCTCTGTACCTTTAACCTCCCAGTGATCTCACTCTCTTTCCCTTTAACCTCCCCGTGATCTCACTCTCTGACCCTGTAACCTCCCCGTGATCTCACTCTCTGTCCATTTAATCTTCCCGTGATCTCAATCTCTGTCCATTTTTCCTGCCCGTGATCTCATTCTCTGTCCCTTTCACCTACCCGTGATCTCATCATCTGTCCCTTTATCCTCCCCGTGATCTCACTCTCTGTCCATTTAACCACCCTGTCATCTAACTCTCTGTACCTTTAACCTCCCAGTGATCTCACTCTCTGTCCCTTTAACCTCCCAGTGATCTCACTCTGTCCCTTTAATCTTCCCGTGATCACACTCTCTTTCCCTTTAACCTCCCCGTGATCTCACTCTCTGTCCCTGTAACCTCCCCGTGATCTCAATCTCTGTGCCTTTAACCTCCCCGTGATCTCACTCTCTGTCCATTTAATCTTCCCGGGATCTCAATCTCTGTCCATTTTACCTCCCCGTGATCTCATCATCTGTCCCTTTATCCTCCCCGTGATCTCACTCTCTGTCCATTTAACCTCCCTGTCATCTAACTCTCTGTACCTTTAACCACCCCGTGATCTCACTCTCTGTCGCTTTAACCTCCCCGTAATCTCTCTCTGTCCGTGTAACCTCCCCGTGATCACACTCTCTGTCCCTTTAACCTCCCCGTGATCTCACTCACTGTCCCTTTAACCTCCTCGTGAAATCATTCTCTGTCCCTTTAACCTCCCCGTGATCTCAATCTCTGTCCCTTTAACCTCCCCGTCATCTCACTCTCTTTCCATTTAACCTCCCCGTCATCTAACTCTCTGTCCCTTTAACCACCCTGTTATCTCACTCTCCGTCTTTTTAATCTCCCCGTGATCTCACTCTCTGTCCCTTTAACCTCCCCGTGATGTCACTCTCTGTCCCTTTAACCTCCCCGTGATCTCAGTCTCTGTGCCTTTAACCTCCCCGTGATCTCTCTCTCTGTCCCATTAACGTCCCAGTGATATCACTCTCTCCCTTTAATCTTCCCGTGATCTCAATCTCTGTCCCATTAACCTGCCCGTGATCTCATTCTCTGTACCTTTCACTTACCCGTGATCTCACTCACTGTCCCATTAACCTACCCGTGATCTCACTCTCTCTCCCTTTAACCTCCCCACGATCTCTCTCTGTCACTTTAACCTCCCCGTAATCTCTCTATGTCCCTTTAACCTTCCCGTGATCTCTCTCTAGTCCCTTTAACCTCCCTGACCTCACTCTCTGCCCCTTTAACCTCCCTGATTTAGCTCTCTGTCCCTTTAACCTCCCCGTGATATCACTCTCTGTCCCATTAAACTCTCCGTGATCTCACTCTCTGTCCATTTAATCTTCCCGTGATCTCAATCTCTGTCCATTTTACCTGCCCGTGATCTCATTCTCTGTCCCTTTCACCACCCCGTGATCTCATCATCTGTCCCTTTATCCTCCCCGTGATCTCACTCTCTGTCCATTTAGCCTCCCTGTCATCTAACTCTCTGTACCTTTAACCACCCCGTGATCTCACTCTCTGTCGCTTTAACCTCCCCGTAATCTCTCTCTGTCCGTGAAACCTCCCCGTGATCACACTCTCTGTCCCTTTAAGCTCCCCGTGATCTCACTCACTGTCCCTTTAACCTCCTCGTGAAATCACTCTCTGTCCCTTTAACCTCCCCGTGATCTCAATCTCTGTCCCTTTAACCTCCCCGTCATCTCACTCTCTGTCCATTTAACCTCCCCGTCATCTAACTCTCTGTCCCTTTAACCACCCTGTTATCTCACCCTCTGTCTCTTTAATCTCCCCGTGATCTCACTCTCTGTCCCTTTAACCTCCCCGTGATCTCACTCTCTGTCCCTTTAACCTCCCCGTGATCTCAGTCTCTGTGCCTTTAACCTTCCCGTGATCTCTCTCTCTGTCCCATTAACCTGCCCGTGATCTCATTCTATGTACCTTTCACTTACCCGTGATCTCACTCACTGTCCCATTAACCGACCCGTGATCTCACTCTCTCTCCCTTTAACCTCCCCATGATCTCTCTCTGTCACTTTAACCTCCCCGTAATCTCTCTATGTCCCTTTAACGTTCCCGTGATCTCTCTCTAGTCCCTTTAACCTCCCTGATCTCATTCTCTGTCCCATTAACCTCCCTGATTTAGCTCTCTGTCCCTTTAACCTCCCCGTGATCTCAGTCTCTGTCCCTTTAATCTTCCCGTGATCACACTCTCTGTCCCTTTAACATCCACGTGATCTCACACTCTGTCCCTTTAACCTCCTTGTGATCTCACTATCAGTCCATTTAACCTCCCCGTGATCTCTCTCCATGTCGCTTTAACCTCCCCGTAATCTCTCTTTGTCCCTTTAAACTCTCCGTGATCTCACCCTCTGTACCTTTAACCTCACAGTGATCTCACTCTCTGTCCCTTTAACCTCCCCGTGATCTCACTCTGTCCCTTTAAACTCTCCGTGATCTCACTCTCTGTACCTTTAACCTCCCAGTGATCTCACTCTCTTTCCCTTTAACCTCCCCGTGATCTCACTCTCTGACCCTGTAACCTCCCCGTGATCTCACTCTCTGTCCATTTAATCTTCCCGTGATCTCAATCTCTGTCCATTTTTCCTGCCCGTGATCTCATTCTCTGTCCCTTTCACCTACCCGTGATCTCATCATCTGTCCCTTTATCCTCCCCGTGATCTCACTCTCTGTCCATTTAACCACCCTGTCATCTAACTCTCTGTACCTTTAACCACCCCGTGATCTCACTCTCTGTCGTATTAACCTCCCTGTAATCTCTCTCTGTCCGTGTAACCTCCCCGTGATCACACTCTCTGTCCCTTTAACCTCCTCGTGAAATCACTCTCTGTCCCTTTAGCCTCCTCGTGAAATCACTCTCTGTCCCTTTAACCTCCCCGTGATCTCAATCTCTGTCCCTTTAACCTCCCCGTCATCTCACTCTCTTTCCATTTAACCTCCCCGTCATCTAACTCTCTGTCCCTTTAACCACCCTGTTATCTCACTCTCTGTCTCTTTAATCTCCCCGTGATCTCACTCTCTGTCCCTTTAACCTCCCCGTGATCTCACTCTCTGTCCCTTTAACCTCCCCGTGATCTCAGTCTCTGTGCCTTTAACCTCACCATGATCTCTCTCTCTGTACCATTAATGTCCCAGTGATCTCACTCTCTCCCTTTAATCTTCCCGTGAACTCAATCTCTGTCCCTTTAACCTCGCCGTAATCTCACAATCAGTCCATTTAACCTCCCCGTGATCTCTCTCCATGTCGCTTTAACCTCCCCGTAATCTCTCTTTGTCCCTTTAACCTCCCCGTGATCTCAGTCTTTCCCTTTAAACTCCCCGTGTTCTCACTCTCTGTCCCATTAACCTCGCCGTAATCTCACTCTCTGTCCCTTTAACCTCCCCGTGTTCTCACTCTCCGTCCCTATAACCTCCCTGAGATCTCACTCACTGTCCCTTTAACCTCCCCGTATTCTCACTCTCTGTCCCTTTAAACTCCCCATGATCTCAATCTCTGTCCCATTAATCTGCCCGTGATCTCATTCTCTGTCGTTTTAACCTCCCCGTGATCTCACTCTCTGTCCCTTTAACCTTCCTGTATTCTCACTCTCTGTCCTATAAACCTCCCCCTGATCTCAATCTCTATCCCTTTAACCTCCGCTTGATCTCACTCACTGTCCCTTTAACCTCCCCGTGAAATCACTCTCTGTCCCTTTAACCTCCCCGTGATCTCAATCTCTGTACCTTTAACCTCCCCGTGATCTCACTCTCTTTCCATTTAACCTCCCCGTGATCTCACTCTCTGTCCCTTTAACCTCCCCGTGATCTCAGTCTCTGTGTCTTTAACCTCCCCGTGATCTCTCTCTCTGTCCCTTTAACGTCCTAGTGATCTCACTCTCTCCCTTTAATCTTCCCGTGATCTCAATCTCTGTCCCTATAACCTGCCCATGAACTCATTCTCTGTCTCCCTTTAACCGCCCCGTGATCTCTCTCTGTCACTTTAACCTCCCCGTAATCTCCCTATGTTCCTTTAACCTTCCCGTGATTTCTCTCTAGTCCCTTTAACCTCCCTGACCTCACTCTCTGCCACTTTAACCTCCCTCATTTAGCTCTCTGTCCCTTTAACCTCCCCGTGATCTCACTCTCTGTCCCATTAAACTTCCCGTGATCACACTCTCTGTCCCTTTAAACTCTCCGTGATCTCACTCTCTGTCCCTTTAACCTCCCCGTGATCTCATTCTCTGTCCCATTATCCTCCCCGTGATCTCACTCTCTGTCCATTTATCTTCCCCGTCATCTAACTCTATGTCCCTTTAACCACCCCGTGATATCACTCTCTGTCCCTTTTACCTTCCCGTGATCACACTCTCTGTCCCTTTAACCTCCCCGTGATCACACTCTCTGTCCCATTAAACTCCCCGTGATCTCACTCTCTGTCCCTTTAACTTCCCCATGCTCTCACTCTCTGTCCCTTTAACCTCCCCGTGATCTCATTCTCTGTCCCATTATCCTCCCCGTGATCTCACTCTCTGTCCATTTATCCTCCCCAACATCTAACTCTATGTCCCTTTAACCACCCCGTGATATCACTCTCTGTCCCTTTTACCTTCCCGTGATCACACTCTCTGTCCCTTTAACCTCCCCGTGATCGCACTCAATGTCCCTTTAACCTCCCCGTGATCTCACTCTCTGTCCAATTAAGATCCCCGTGATCTCACTCTGTCCCTTTAATCGTCCTGTGATCTCAATCTCTGTCCTTTGAACCTGCTCGTGAACTCATTCTCTGTCCCTTTAACCTCCCCGTGACCTCACTCTCATTCCTATTAACCTCCCCGTGATGACACTCTCTGACCATTTAACCTCCCCGTTATCTCACTCTCTGTCCCATTAACCTTCCCGTGATCTCACTCTCTGTCGCTTTAATCTTCCCCTGATCTTACTCTCTGTCGCTTTAACCACCCCGTGATATCACTGTCGCTTTAACCTCCCCGTAATCTCTCTCTGTCGCGTTAACCTCTCCGTGATCAAAATCTCTGTCCCTTTAACTTCCCAGTGATCACACTCTCTGTCCTTTAACCTCCCTGATTTAGCACTCTGTCCCTTTAACCTCCCTGTGATCTCAGTCTCTGTCCCTTTAACCTCCTCGTGATCTCACTCTCTGTCCCTTTACCCTCCCTGTGATTTAACTCTCTGTCCCTTTAACCTTCCCTTGACCTCACACTCTGTCCCTTTAACCTCCCCGTGATCTCACTCTATGTCCAGTTAACCTCACCGTCATCTAACTCTCTGTCCCTTTTACCTCCCCGTGATCTCACTCTCTGACCCTTTATACTCCCCGTGATCTCAATCTCTGTCCCTTTAACTTACCAGTGATCTCACTCTCTGTCCCTTTAACCTCCCCGTGATCTCAATCTCTGTCCCTTTAGCTGTCCCTGATATCACACTATGTCCCTTTAACTGACCCCTGATCTCCCTCTCAGTCCCTTTAACTGTCCCTGATCTGACTCTCTGTCCCTATAACTGTCTCTGATTTCAATCTCTGTCCCATTAACATTCCTGTACTCTCACTCTCTATCCCTTAAACCTCCCCGTGATATCACTCTCTGTCCCATTAACCTCCCCGTGATCTCACTCTCTGTCCCTTTAACCTCCCCGTGATCTCACTCTCTGTCCCTTTAATCTCCCCGTGATCTCAATCTCTGTCCCTTTAAGCTCCCCGTGATCTCACTCTATGTCCAGTTAACCTCACCGTCATCTAACTCTCTGTCCCTTTTACCTCCCCGTGATCTCACTCTCTGACACTTTAAATTCCCCGTGTACTCAATCTCTGTCCCTTTAACTTACCAGTGATCTCACTCTGTCCCTTTAACCTCCCCGTGATCTCAATCTCTGTCCCTTTAACGTCCCAGTTATCTCACTCAGTCCATTTAATCTTCCTGTGATCTCATTCTCTGTCCATTTAATCTGCTCGTGATCTCACTTTCTGTCCATTTAACCTCCCTGTTATCTCATTCACTGTCCCTTTCACCTCCCCGTGATCTCACTCTCTGTCCCATTAACCTCACCGTGATCTCACTCTCTGTCCCTTTAACCTCCCCGTGATCTCACACTCTGTCCACTTAACTTCCCTGTGATCTCACTCTCTGTCCCTTTAATCTCCCTGATTTAGCACTCTGTCCCTTTAACCTCCCCGTGATCTCACTCTCTGTCCCATTAACCTCCCTGTGATCTCACTCTCAGTCCCTTTAACCTCCCCGTGATCTCACACTCTGTCCACTTAACTTCCCTGTGATCTCACTCTCTGTCCCTTTAATCTCCCTGATTTAGCACTCTGTCCCTTTAACCTCCCCGTGATCTCACTCTCTGTCCCATTAACCTCCCCGTGATCTCACTTTCTGTCCCTTTAAACTCCCCGTGATCTCACTCTCAGTCCCTTTAACCTCCCCGTGATCTCAGTCTCTGTCCCTTTAACCTCCCCCTGATCTCACTCTCTGTCCCTTTAACCTCCCAGTGATCTCTCTCACTGTCACTTTAACCATCCCGTGATCACACTCTCTGCCCCTTTAACTTCCCCGTGCTCTCATTCTCTGTCGCTTTAAGCTCCCCGTGAACTCATTCTCTGTCCATTTAACCTCCCCGTGATCTCACTCTCTCTCCCTTTAACCTCCCTGTGATCTCACTCTCTGTCCCTTTAACCTCCCCGTGATCTCACTCTCTTTCCCTTTAACCTACCCATGATCTCACTCTGTCCCTTTTACCTTCCCTGATCTCACTCTCTGTCCCTTTAACTGTCCCCTGATCCCACTCTCTGTCCCGTTAATATCCCTGATCTCACTCTGTCCCTTTAGCTGTCCCTGATATCACACTTGGTCCCTTTAACTGTCCCCCTCATCTCCCTCTCAGTCCATTTAACTGTCCCTGAAATGACTCTCTGTCCCTATAACTGTCCCTGATCTCAATCTCTGTCCCATTAACATTCCCGTGATCTCACCCTCTGTCCCTTTAACCTTCCCGTGATCTCACAGTCTGTCCCTTTAACATTCCCATGATCTCACCCTCTGTCCTTTTAACCTCCCCGTGATCACAATCTCTATACCTTTATCCTCCCCGTCATCTCACTCTCTGTCCCTTTAACCTCCCCGTGATCTCACTCTCCGTCCCTTTAAACTCATAGTGATCTCACTATCTGTCCCTTTAACCTCCCTGTGATCTCACTCTGTCGCTTTAAACTCCCAGTAATCTCTCTCTGTCCCTTTAACAACCCCGTGATCTCACTCTCTGTCCCTTTAACCTCCCCGTGATCTCTGTCTTTCCCTTTAAATTCCCCGTGTTGTCACTCTCTGTCCCTATAACCTCCCCGTGAATCTCACACTCTGTCCCTTTAACCTCCCCGTGATTTCAATCTCTTTCCCTTTAACCTACCCGTATTCTCACTCTCTGTCCCTTTAAACTCCGCATGATCTCAATCTCTGTCCCTTTAATCTGCCCGTGATCTCATTCTCTGTCCCATTAACCTCCCCGTGATCTCACTCTGTCGCTTTAACCACCCCGTTAACTCTCTCTGTCCCTTTAACCTCCCCGTAATCTCACTCTCTATACCTTAAACCTCCCCGTGATATCACTCTCTGTCTCTTTAACCTCCCCGTGATCTCACTCTCTGTCCCTTTAAACTCCCCATGATCTCACTCTCTGTCCCATTAACCTCCCCATATCGCACTCTCTGTCCCTTTAATCTCCCCGTGATCCCAATCTCTGTCCCTTTAACCTCCCCGTGATCTCACTCTCTGTCCCTTTAATGTCCCAGTTATCTCACTCTGTCCATTTAATCTTCCCGTGATCTCATTCTCTGTCCATTTAACCTGCCTGTGATCTCACTTTCTGTCCATTTAACCTCCCTTTTATCTCATTCACTGTCCCTTTCACCTCCCCGTGATCTCACTCTTTGTCCCATTAACCTCCCCGTGATCTCATTCTCTGTCCCTTTAACCTCCCCGTGATCTCAGTCTCTGTCCCTTTAACCTCCCCGTGATCTCACTCTCTGTCCCATTAACCTCACCGTGATCTCACTCTCTGTCCCTTTAAACTCCCCGTGATCTCACTCTCTGTCCCGTTAACCTCCCCGTGATCTCAGTCTCTGTCCCTTTAACCTCCCCGTGATCTCATTCTCTGTCCTTTTAACCTCCCCGTGATCTCAGTCTCTGTCCCATTAACCTCCCCGTGATATCACTCTCTGTCCCTTAAAAAACCCCGTGATCTCACTCTCTGTCCTGTTAACCTCCCCCTGATCTCACTCTCTGTCCCTTTAACGTCCCAGTGATCTCTCTCACTGTCACTTTAACCTTCCCGTGATCTCACTCTCTGTCCCTTTAACCTGACCGTGATCACACTCTCTGTCCCTTTAACTTCCCCGTGCTCTCATTCTCTGTCGCTTTAAGCTCCCCGTGAACTCATTCTCTGTCCATTTAACCTCCCCGTGATCTCACTCTCTGCCCCTTTAACCTCCCTGTGATCTCCCTCTCTGTCTCTTTAAAATCAACGTGATCTCACTCTCTCTCCCTTTAACCTCCCTGTGATCTCACTCTCTGTCCATTTAACCTCCCCGTGATCTCATTCTCTGTACCTTTAACCTCCCCGTTATCTCACTCTCTTACCCTTTAACCTACCCGTGATCTCACTCTGTCCCTTTTACCTTCCCTGATCTCACTCTCTGTCCCTTTCACTGACCCCGATCCCACTCTCTGTCCCGTTAATATCCCTGATCTCACTCTGTCCCTTTAGCTGTCCCTGATATCACACTTTGTCCATTTAACTGTCCCCCTGATCTCCCTCTCAGTCCCTTTAACTGTCCCTGATCCGACTCTCTGTCCCTATAACTGTCCCTGATCACAATCTCTGTCCCATTAACATTCCCGTGATCTCACCCTCTGTCCCTTTAACATTCCATGATCTCATCCTCTGTCCATTTAACCTCCCCATGATCACACTCTCAGTCCCTTTAACCTCCCCGTAATCTCACTCTCTGTCCCTTTAACTTCCACGTGATCTCGCACTCTGTCCCTTTAAACTCCTAGTGATCTCACTATATGTCCCTTTAACCTCCCTGTGATCTCACTCTGTCGCTTTAATCTCCCAGTAATCTCTCTCTGTCCCTTTAACAACCCCGTGATCTTACTCTCTGTCCCTTTAACCTCCCCTTGATCTCTGTCTTTCCCTTTAAACTGCCCGTGTTGTCACTCTCTGTCCCGTTAACCTCACCGTGATATCACTCTCTGTCCCTATAACCTCCCCGTGATCTCAATCTCTTTCCGTTTAACCTACCCGTATTCTCACTCTCTGTCCCTTTAAACTCCGCATGATCTCAATCTCTGTCCTTTTAATCTGCCCGTGATCTCATTCTCTGTCCCTTTAACCTCCCCGTGATCTCACTCTGTCGCTTTAACCTCCCCGTTAACTCTCTCTGTCCCTTTAAGCTCTCCGTAATCTCACTCCCTCTCCCTTTAACCTCCCTGTGATCTCAGTCTCTATACCTTAAACCTCCCCATGATATCACTCTCTGTCTCTTTAACCTCCCCATGATCTCACTCTCTGTCCCTTTAACATCCCCATGATCTCACTCTCCGTCCCATTAACCTCCCCATATATCACTCTCTGTCCCTTCAACCACCCCGTGATCTCACTCTCTGTCCCTTCAACCTCCCCGTGATCTCACTCTCTGTCCCATTAACCTCCCCGTGATCTCACTCTCTGTCCCTATTATCTCCCCGTAATCTCAGTCTCTGTCCCTTTAACCTCCCCGTGATCACACTCTTTGTCCCATTAACCTCCCTTTATCTCACTCTCTATCCCTTGAACCTCCCCCTCATCTCACTCTCTTTCCCTTTAACCTACCCGTATTCTCACTCTCTGTCCCTTTAAACTCGGCATGATCTCAATCTCTATCCCTTTAATCTGCCCGTGACCTCATTCTCTGCCCCTTTAACCACCCCGTGATATCACTCTCTGTCCCATTAACCTCCCCGTGATCTCACTATGTCCCATTAATCTTCCCGTGATCTCAATCTCTGTCCCTTGATCCTGCCCGTAATCTCATTCTCTGTCCCTTTAACCTCCCCTTGATATCACTCTCTGTCCCATTAACCTCCCCGTGATCTCATACTCTGTCCCTTTAACCTCCCCGTGATCTCACTCACTGTCCCTTTAACCTCCCCGTGATCTCACTATCTGTCCCATTAACTTTCCCGTGATCGCACTCTCTATCCCTTAATCCTCCCCGTGATCTCACTCTCTTTCCCTTTAACATCCCCGTGATCTCACTCTCTGTCCCTTTAACCGCCCCGTTAACTCAACCTCTGTCCCTTTAACCTCCCCGTGATCTCACTCTCTTTCCCTTTAACTTTCCCGTTATCTCCATCTCTGTCCCTTTAATCTCCCCGTATCTCACTCTCTGTCCATTTAACCTCCCCGTTAGCTCATTCTCAGTCCCATTAACCTCCCCGTGATCTCACTCGCTGTCCCTTTAAATTCCCCGTGAACTCATTCTCAGTCCCTTTAGCCTCCCCGTGATCTCCCTCTCTGTCCCTTTAGCCTCCCTCTGATCGAAGTCTCTGTCACTTAAAACAGCCCGTGATCTCACTCTCTGTCCCTTTAACCTTCCCTGTTCTCACTCTCTGCCCATTTAACTGTCCCCCGAATCCACTCTCTGTCCCGTTAATAGTCCCTGATCTCTCTCTGTCCCTTTAGCTGTCCGTGGTCTCACTCTTTGTCCCTTTAACTGTCCCCCTGATCTCCGAATCAGTCCATTTAACTGTCCCTGATCTGACCATCTGTCTCTATAACTGTCCCTGATCTCAATCTCTGTCCCATTATCATTCCCATGATCTCACCCTCTGTCCCTTTAACCTCCCCCTGACCTCACTCTCTGTCCCTTTAACCTCTCAGTGATCTTACTCGCTGTCCCGTTTACTTCCCCGTGAACACATTCTCTGTCCATTTAACCTCCCCGTGATCTCACTCTCTGTCCCTTTAAACTCCCCGTGATCTCACTCACTCTCCCTTTAACCTCCCTGTGATCTCACTATCTGTCCCTTTAACCTACCCGTGATCTCACTCTCTGTCTCTTTAAACTCCCCGTGATCTCACTCACTCTCCCTTTAACCTCCCTGTGATCTCACTCTCTGTCCCTTTAAACTCCCCGTGATCTCACTCGCTGACCCTTTAACCTCCCCTTGATCTCACTCTCGCTCCCTTTAACCTCTCAGGTGATCTCATTCTCTGTCCCTATAACCTCCCAGTAATCTGAAACTCTGTCCCTTTAAACTTCCCGTGATCTCACTCTCTGTCCAATTAACCTCCCAGTGATCACACTCTCTGTACCTTTAATCTCCCCGTGATCTCACTCTCTGTCCCATTAACTTCCCCGTGATCTCACTCTGTCCCTTTACCCTCCCCATGATCTCACACTCTGTCCCTTTAAACTTCCCGTAATCTCTCTAGCTGTCACATTAACTTTACCGAGATCTCACACTCTATCCCTTAAACCTCCCCGTTACCTCAATCTCTGTCCCTTTAAACTCCCCGTGATCTCACTCTCTGTCCATTTAACCTCCCCGTCATCTAACTCTCTGTCCCTTTAACCTCCATGTGATCTCACTCTCTGTCCCTTTAACCTCCCCGTGATCACACTCTTTGTCCCATTAACCTACCCGTGATCTCACTCTCTATCCTTTGAACCTCCCCCTCATCTCACTCTCTTTCCCTTTAACCTACCCGTATTCTCACTCTCTGTCCCTTTAAACTCGGCATGATCTCAATCTCTGTCAATTTAATCTGCCCGTGACCTCATTCTCTGCCCCTTTAACCACCCCGTGATATCACTCTCTGTCCCATTAACCTCCCCGTGATCTCACAATGTCCCATTAATCTTCCCGTGATCTCAACTCTGTCCCTTGATCCTGCCCATGATCTCATTCTCAGTCCTTTTAACCTCCCCCTGATCTCCCTCTCTGTCCCTATAACCTCCCTCTGATCTCAGTCTCTGTCACTTAAAACAGCCCGTGATCTCACTCTCTTTCCCTTTAACCTCCCAGTGATCACACTCTCTGTCCCTTTAACCTCCCCGTGATCTCACTCTCTGTTCCTTTATCCTGACCGCGATCTCACTCTCTGTCCCTTTAACTTCCCCGTGCTCTCATTCTCTATATCTTTAAGCTCCCCGTGAACTCATTCTCTGTCCATTTAACGTCCCCGTGATCTCACTCTCTGTCCCTTTAAACTCCCCGTGATCTCACTCACTCTCCCTTTAACCTCCCCGTGATCTCACTCTGTCCCTTTACCCTCCCCATGATCTAACTCTATGTCCCTTTAACCACCACGTGATCTCACTCTCTTTCCCTTTAACCTCCCAGTGATCACACTCTCTGTCCCTTTAACCTCCCCGTGATCTCACTCTCTGTTCCTTTATCCTGACCGCGATCTCACTCTCTGTCCCTTTAACTTCCCCGTGCTCTCATTCTCTATATCTTTAAGCTCCCCGTGAACAATTCTCTGTCCATTTAACCTCCCCGTGATCTCACTCTCTATCCCTTTAACCTCCCCGTGATCTCACTCTCTGTTCCTTTATCCTGACCGCGATCTCACTCTCTGTCCCTTTAACTTCCCCGTGCTCTCATTCTCTATATCTTTAAGCTCCCCGTGAACTCATTCTCTGTCCATTTAACCTCCCCGTGATCTCACTCTCTGTCCCTTTAAATTCCCCGTGATCTCACTCACTCTCCCTTTAACCTCCCCGTGATCTCACTCTCTGTATCTTTAAACTCTCCGTTATCTCACTCTCTTCCCTTGAAGCTCCCCGTGATCTCACTCTTTGTCCCTTTAACCTCCCCGTGATCTCACTCTCTGTATCTTTAAACTCTCCGTTATCTCACTCTCTTCCCTTGAAGCTCCCCGTGATCTCACTCTCTGTCCCTTTAACCTCCCCGTGATCTCACTCTCTGTCCCTTTAACCTCCCCGTGATCTCACTCTCTGTCCCTTTAACCTCCCCGTGATCTCACTCTCTGTATCTTTAAACTCCCCGTTATCTCACTCTCTTCCCTTTAAACTCCCCGTGATCTCACTCTCTGTCCATTTAACCTCCCAGTCATCTCACTCTCTGTCCCTTTAACCTCCCCGTGATCTCACTCTCTGTCCCTTTAACCTCCCCGTGATCTCACTCTCTGTATCTTTAAACTCTCCGTTATCTCACTCTCTTCCCTTGAATCTCCCCGTGATCTCACTCTCTGTCCCTTTTACCTCCCCGTGATCTCACTCAGTCCCTTTAATCTTCCCGTGATCTCATTCTCTGTCCCTTTCACCTCCCCGTGATCTCACTCTCTGTAACATTAACCTCCCCGTAATCTCACTCTCCGTCCCTTTAACCTCCCCGTGATCTCACTCTCTGTCCCTTTAACCTCCCCGTAATCTCACTCTCTGTCCCTTTAACCTCCCCGTAATCTCACTCTCTGTCCCTTTACCCCCCCTGTGATCTCACTCTCTGTCCCTTTAACGTGCACGTGATCTTGCACTCTGTCCATTTAACGTCCCCGTGATCTCACTCTCTGTCCCTTTAACCTCCCCGTGATCTCACTCACTGTCCCTTTAACCTCCCCGTGATCTCACTCTCTGTCCCTTTAAGCTCCCGTGATCTCACTCTCTGCCCCTTTAAACTCCACGTTATCTCACTCTCTGTCCCTTGAAACTCTCCGTAATCTCACTCTCTGTCCATTTAACCTACCCGTCATTCAACTCTCTGTCCCTTTAACCTCCCCGTGATCACACTCTCTGTCCCTTTAACCTCTCCGTGATCTTACTCTCTGTCCCTTTAACCTCCCTGTGTCCTCACTCTCTGTCCGTTTAACCTCCCCGTGATCTCTCTCTGTCCCTTTTATCTTCCCGTGATCTCATTCTCTGTCCCTTTCACCTCCCCGTGATCTCACTCTCTGTACCATTAACCTCCCCGTGATCTCACTCTCTGTCCCTTTAACCTCCCCGTGATCTCACTCTTGGTCACTTAAAACACCCCGTGATCTCACTCTCTCTCCTGTTAACCTCACCCTGATCTCACTCTCTGTCCCTTTAACCTCCCAGTCATCTCACTCTCTGTCCCGTTAAGCTCCCCGTGATCTCACTCTCTGTACTTTTAACCTGACCGTGATCTCACTCTCTGTCCCTTTAATTTCCCAGTGCCCTCATTCTCTGTCCCTTTAAGATCCCCGTGAACTCATTCTCTGTCCATTTAACCTACCCGTGACCTCACTCTGTGTCCCTTTAACCTCCCCGTGATCTCACTCTCTGTACCTATAACCTCCCCATAATCTCACAGTCTGTCCCTTTAACATTCCCGTGATCTCACCCTCTGTCCATTTAACCTCCCCGTGATCACACTCTCTGTACCTTTATCCTCCCCGTGATCTCACTCTGAGACCCTTTAACCTCCCCGTGATCTCACTCTCTGTCCCTTTTACGTCCCCGTGATCTCACTCTCTGTCCCTTTAACCTCCCCGTGATCTCACTGTCTGTCCCTTTTACGTCCCCGTGATCTCATTCACTGTCCCTTTAACCTCCCCGTGATCTCACTCTCTGTCCCTTCAACATCCTGGTGATCTCACTCTCTGTCCCTTTAACCTCCCCGTGATCTCACTCTCTGTCCATTTAACCTGCCCGTGATCTCATTCTCTGTCCCTTAAACCTCACCGTGATATCAATCTCTGTCACTTTAACCTGCCCGTGATCACATTCTCTGTCCCTTTAACCTCCCCGTGATCTCACTCTCTGTCCCTTTAACCTCCCGGTGATCTCACTCTCTGTCCCTTTAACCTCATCGTGATCTCACTCTCTGTCCCTTTAACCTCCCCGTATTCTCACTCTCTGTCCCTTTAAACTGCGCATGATCTCAATCTCTGTCCCTTTAATCTGCCCGTAATCTCACTCTCTGTCCCTTTAACCTCCCTGTGAGCTCACTATCTGTCCCTTTTACCTCCTAGTGATCTCACTCTCTGTCCCTTTAGCCTCCCCGTGATCTCACTCACTGTCCCATTAAATATCCCGTGATCGCACTCTCTATCCCTTAAAGCTCCCCGTGATCTCACTCTCTGTCCCTTTATCCTCCCCGTGATCTCACTCTCTGTTTCTTTAAACTCCCCGTTATCTCACTCTCTTCCCTTTAAACTCCCCGTGTTCTCACTCTCTGTCCATTTAACCTCCCAGTCATCTAACTCTCTGTCCCTTTAACCTCCCCGTGATCACACTCTCTGTCCCTTTTACCTCCCCGTGATCTCACTCTGTCCCTTTAATCTTCCCGTGATCTCATTCTCTGTCCCTTTCACCTCCCCGTGATCTCACTCTCTGTACCATTAACCTCCCCGTGATCTCACTCACTGTCCCTTTAACCTCCCCTTGAGCTCACTCTCTGTCCCTTTAACTTCCCCGCTATCTCACTCTCTGTCCCATTAACCTTCCCGTGATCTCACTCTCTGTCCCTTTTACCTGACCGTGATCGCACTCTGTCCCTTTAATATCCCCGTGCTCTCATTCTCTGTCCTTTTAAGCTCCCCGTGAACTCATTATCTGTCCATTTAACCTCCCCGTGACCTCACTCTCTGTCACATTAACTTTCCCGTGATCGCACTCTCTGTCCATTAAAGCTCTACGTGATCTCACTCTCTGTACCTATAACCTCCAAATGATCTCACAGTCTGTCCATTTAACATTCCCGTGATCTCACCCTCTGTCCATTTAACCTCTCCGTGATCTCACTTTCTGATCCTTTAACCTCCCAGCGATGTCACTCTCAGTCCATTTAACCTCCCCGCGATCTAACTCTCTGTACCTTTATCCTCCCCGTAATCTCACTCTCTGTCCCTTTAACCTCCCCGTGATCTCACTCTCTGTCCATTTAACCTCTCCGAGATCTCACTCTCTGTCCATTTAACCTCCCCGTGCTTTCATTCTCTGTCCCTTTTCCCTCCCCATGATCTAACTCTCTGTCCCTTTAACCTCTCTGTGATCTCACTCTCTGGCCCATTAACTTTCACATGATCGCACTCTCTATCCCTTAAACCTCTCCGTGATCGCACTCTCTGTCCCTTTAACCTCCCCGTGATCTCACTCTCTGTCCCTTTCAGCACCCCGTGATCTCACTCTCTTTCCCTTTAAACTCCCCGTTATCTCACTCTCCGTCCCTTTAACCTCCCCGTCATCCAACTCTCTGTCCCTTTCACACCCCCGTGATCTCTCTCTCTGTCCCTTTAACCTTACCGTGATCTCACTCTCTGTCCCTTTAAGCTCCCCGTGAACTCATTCTCTGTCCATTTAACCTCCCCGTGATCTCACTCTCTGTCCCTTTAATCTCCCCGTGAACTCATTCTCTGTTCATTTACCCTCCCCGTGATCTCACTCTCTGTCCCTTTAACTTACCCTTGATCTCACTCTCTGTCCCTTTAAACTCCCAGTGATCTCACTCTCTCTCCCTTTAACCTTCCCGTGATCTCACGCTGTCCCTTTAACCTCCCCGTGATCTCACTCTCCGTACCGTTAACCTCCCCCTGATCTCACTCTCTGTCCCATTAACCTCCCCTTAATTTCACTCTCTGTCCCTTTAACGTACACGTGATCTCGCACTCTGTCTCTTAAACCTCCTAGTGATCTCACCCGAACGCTTTAACCTCCCCGTAATCTCTCACTGTCCCTTTAACCTTCCCGTGATCTCACTCTGTCCCTTTAACCTTCCCTGATCTCATTCTCTGTTCCTTTAACTGTTCCCTCGATCTCCATCTTTGTCCCTTTAATAGTCCCTGCTCTCTCTCTGTCCCTTTAGCTGTCCCTGATATCACTCTTTGTCCCTTTAACTGTTCCCCTGATCTCACTCTCTGTCCCTTTAACTGTCCCCCGATCCCACTCTCTGCCCCTTCAATAGTCCCTGATCTCTCTCTGTCCCTTTAGCTGTCCCTGATCTCACTCTCTGTCCCTTTAACCTCCCCATGATCTCACAGTCTGTCCCTTTAACATTCCCGTGATCTCACCCTCAGTCCATTTATCCTCCCCGTGATCTCACTCTCTGTCCCATTAATCTCCCTGATTTAGCACTCTGTCCATTTAACATCCCCGTGATCTCACTCTCTGTCCCTTAAAGCTCACCGTGATATCAATCTCTGTCCCTTTAACCTGCCCGTGATCTCATTCTCTGTCCCTTTAACCTCCCCGTGATCTCACTCTCTGTCCCATTAACCTCCCGGTGATCTCACTCTCTGACCCTTTAACCTCCCCGTGATCTCACTCTCTGTCCCTTTAACCTCCCCGTGATCTCACTCTCTGTCCCTTAAACCTCCCAGTCATTCACTCACTGTCCCTTTAACCTCCCCGTGATCACACTCTCTGTCCCGTTAACCTTCCCGTGATCTCAGTCTTTGTCCCTTTAAACTTCCATTGATCTCACTCTCTGTCCCTTTGACTTCCCCGTGATCTCACTCTCTGTCCCTTTCACCTCCCCTTGATCTCACTCTCTATCCGATTTACATTCCCGTGATCGCATTCACTATCCCTTAAACCTCCCAGTTTTTGCACTCTCTGTCCCTATATCCTCCCCGTGATCTCACTCTCTGTCCCTTTAATCTCCCCGTGAACTCATTCTCTGTTCATTTACCCTCCCCGTGATCTCACTCTCTGTCCCTTTAACTTACCCTTGATCTCACTCTCTGTCCCTTTAAACTCCCAGTGATCTCACTCTCTCTCCCTTTAACCTTCCCGTGATCTCACGCTGTCCCTTTAACCTCCCCGTGATCTCACTCTCCGTACCGTTAACCTCCCCCTGATCTCACTCTCTTTCCCATTAACCTCCCCTTAATTTCACTCTCTGTCCCTTTAACGTACACGTGATCTCGCACTCTGTCTCTTAAACCTCCTAGTGATCTCACCCGAACGCTTTAACCTCCCCGTAATCTCTCACTGTCCCTTTAACCACCCCGTGATATCTCTCTCTGTCCCTTTTACCTCCCCGTGATCACACACTGTCCCTTTTACCTCCCCGTGACCTCACTCTCTGTCCCGTTAAACTCCCCATGATCTGAATCTCTGTTTCCTTAATCTCCCTGTGATCTCATTCTCTTTCCCTTTAACCTCCCCGTGATCTCACTCTCTGTCCCTTTAACCTCATCGTGATCTCACTCTCTGTCCCTGTAACCTCCTCGTGATCTCACTATCTGTCCCTTTAACCTCCTGATGATCTCACTCTGTCACTTTAACCTCCCCGTTAACTCTCTCTGTCCCTTTAACCTCCGCGTGATCTCACTCTCTGTCCCTTTAACCTCCCCGTGATCTCACTCTCTTTCCATTAACCTCCCCGTGATCACACTCTCTGTCCCTTTAACCTCCCTGTTATCTCACTCTCTGTCCCTTTAATCTCCCCGTGAACTCATTCTCTGTTCATTTACCCTCCCCGTGATCTCACTCTCTGTCCCTTTAACTTACCCTTGATCTCACTCTCTGTCCCTTTAAACTCCCAGTGATCTCACTCTCTCTCCCTTTAACCTTCCCGTGATCTCACGCTGTCCCTTTAACCTCCCCGTGATCTCACTCTCCGTACCGTTAACCTCCCCCTGATCTCACTCTCTGTCCCATTAACCTCCCCTTAATTTCACTCTCTGTCCCTTTAACGTACACGTGATCTCGCACTCTGTCTCTTAAACCTCCTAGTGATCTCACCCGAACGCTTTAACCTCCCCGTAATCTCTCACTGTCCCTTTAACCACCCCGTGATATCTCTCTCTGTCCCTTTTACCTCCCCGTGATCACACACTCTGTCCCTTTTACCTCCCCGTGATCTCACTCTCTGTCCCGTTAAACTCCCCATGATCTGAATCTCTGTTTCCTTAATCTCCCCGTGATCTCATTCTCTTTCCCTTTAACCTCCCCGTGATCTCACTCTCTGTCCCTTTAACCTCATCGTGATCTCACTCTCTGTCCCTGTAACCTCCTCGTGATCCCACTATCTGTCCCTTTAACCTCCTGATGATCTCACTCTGTCACTTTAACCTCCCCGATAACTCTCTCTGTCCCTTTAACCTCCGCGTGATCTCACTCTCTGTCCCTTTAACCTCCCCGTGATCTCACTCTCTTTCCATTAACCTCCCCGTGATCACACTCTCTGTCCCTTTAACCTCCCTGTTATCTCACTCTCTGTCCCTTTAACCTCCCCGTGATCTCACTCTCTTTCCTTTAACCTCCCCGTGATCTCACTCCCTGTCCATTTAACCTCCCCGTGATCTCACTCTCTGTCCATTTAACCTCCCCGTCTTCCTACTCTCTGTCCCTTTAATCTCCCCGTGAACTCACTCTCTGTCCCTTTAACCTCTCTGTGATCTCACTCTCTGTCCCATTAAACTCTCCGTGATCTCCCTCTCTCTCCCTTTAACTTCCCCGTGATCTCACTCTCTGTCCCTTTAACCTCCCTGTGATCTCACTCTCTGCCCCTTTAACCTCCCCGTGATCTCACTCTCTGTCCATTTAACCTCCCCGTGATCTCACTCTCTGTCCCTTTAAACTCCCCAGGATCTCAATCTCTGTCCCTTTAATCTCCCCGTCATCTCATTCTCCTTCCCTTTAACCTCCCGTGATCTCACTCTCTGTCCCTTTAACCTCCCGATGATCTCACTCTGTCGCTTTAACCTCCCCGTTAACTCTCCCTGTCCCTTTAACCTCCCCGTTATCTCACTCTCTTTCCTTTACCCTCCCCGTGATCTCAGTCTCTGTCCCTTTAACCTTCCCGTGATCTCACTCTCTGTCTCTTTAACCTCCCCGTGATCTCACTCTCTGTCCATTTAACCTCCCCGTCTTCCTACTCTCTGTCCCTTTAATCTCCCCGTGAACTCACTCTCTGTCCCTTTAACCTCTCCGTGATCTCACTCTCTTTCCCATTAACCTCTCCGTGATCTCACACTCTGTCCCTTTTACTTCCCCGTGAACTCATTTTCTGTCCATTTTACCTCCCCGTGATCTCACTCTCTGTCCCTTTAAACTCCCGGTGATCTCACTCTCTCTCCCTTTAACTTCCCTGTGATCTCACTCTCTGTCCCTTTAACCTCCCCGTGATCTCACTCTCTGCCCCTTTAACCTTCCCGTGATCTCACTCTGTCCATTTAACTGTCCCCCGATCGCACTCTCTGTCCCTTTAATAGTACCTGAACACTCTCTGTCCCTTTAGCTGTCCCTGATCTCATTCCCTGTCACTTTAACCTCCCCATGATGTCACAGTCTGTCCCTTTAACATTTCCATGATCACACTCTCTGTCCATTTAACCTCCCCGTGATCACATTCTCTGTACCTTTAACCTCCCCGTGATCTCACTCTCTGTCCCTTTCACCTCCCCGTGATCTCACTCTCTGTCCCTTTTACCTCCCCGTGATCTCACTCTCTGTACCTTTCAATTCCCGTGAACTCACTCTCTGTCCCTTTAACTGCCCCCTGAACTCACTCTCTGTCCCTTTAACCTCTCCGTGATCTCACTCTCTGTCCCATTAACCTCTCCGTGATCTTACTCTCTGTCCCTTTTACTTCCCCGTGAACTCATTCTCTGTCCAATTTACCTCCCCGTGATCTCACTCTCTGTCCCATTAAACTTCCCGTGATCTCACTCTCTCTCCCTTTAACTTCCCTGTGATCTCTCTCTCTGTCCCTTTAACCTCCCCGTGATCTCACTCTCAGCCCCTTTAACCTCCCCGTGATCTCACTGTCTGTCCATTTAACATCCCCGTGATCTCACTCTCTTTCACTATAACCTTCCCGTGATCTCACTCTGTTCCTTTAACCTTCCCTGATCTCATTCTCTTTTCCTTTAACTGTTCCCCTGATCTCAATCTATGTCCCATTAATTGTCCCCTTGATATCACTCTCTGTCACTTTAAATGGCCCCCGATCTCACTCTCTGTCCCTTTAATAGTCCCTGCTATCTCTCTGTCCCTTTATATGTCACTGATATCTCACTTTGTCCCTTTAACTGTCACCCTGATCTCACTCTCTGTCCCTTTAACTGTCCCCCGATCCCACTCTCTGTCCCTTTAATAGTCCCTGATCTCTCTCTTTCCCCTTAGCTGTCCCTGATCTCACTCTCTGTCCATTTAACCTCCCCGTGATTTCTCTCTGTCGCTTTAACCTCCCCGTAATCTCTCTCTGTCCCTTTAACCACCCCGTGATCTCACTCTATCTCCCTTTAACCACCCCGTGATCTCACTCTATCTCCCTTTAACGTCCCCGTGATCTCACTCACTGTCCCTTTAAACTCCCCGTGATCTCACTCACTATCCCTTTCACCTCCCCTTGATCTCACTCTCTATCCCATTAACTTCTCGTGATAGCATTCACTATCCCTTCAACCTTCCAGTGATCTCACTCTCTGTCCCTTTATCCTCCCCCTGATCTCACTCTCTGTCCCTTTAATCTCCCCGTGAACTCATTCTCTGTTCATTTAACCTCCCCGTCATCTCACTTTCTGTCCCTTAACTTACCCTTGATCTCACGCTCTGTCCATTTAAACTCCCCGTGATCTCACTCTCTCTCCCTTTAACCTTCCCGTGATCTCACTCTGTCCCTTTAACCTTCCCTGATCTCATTCCCTGTTCCTTTAACTGTTCCCCTGATCTCCATCTCTGTCCATTTAATAGTCCCTGCTCTCTCTCTGTCCCTTTAGCTGTCCCTGATATCACTCTTTGTCCCTTTAACTGTTCCCCTGATCTCACTCTCTGTCCCTTTAACTGTCCCCCGATCCCACTCTCTGCCCCTTTAATAGTCCCTGATCTCTCTCTGTCCCTTTAGCTGTCCCTGATCTCACTCTCTGTCCCTTTAACCTCCCCATGATCTCACAGTCTGTCCCTTTAACATTCCCGTGATCTCACCCTCAGTCCATTTAACCTCCCCGTGATCATATTCTCTGTACCTTTATCCTCCCCGTGATCTCACTCTCTGTCCCTTTTATCTCCCTGATTTAGCACTCTGTCCCTTTAACATCCCTGTGATCTCACTCTCTGTCGCTTAAAGCTCACCGTGATATCAATCTCTGTCCCATTAACCTGCCCGTGATCTCATTCTCTGTCCCTTTAACCTCTCCGTGATCTCACTCTCTGTCCCATTAACCTCCCGGTGATCTCACTCTCTGACCCTTTAACCTCCCCGTGATCTCACTCTCTGTCCCTTTAACCTCCCCGTGATCTCACTCTCTGTCCCTTAAAGCTCCCAGTCATTCACTCACTGTCCCTTTAACCTCCCCGTGATCACACTCTCTGTCACTTTAACCTCCCCGTGATCTCACTCTCCGTACCGTTAACCTCCCCCTGATCTCACTCTCTGTCCCATTAACCTCCCCTTAATTTCGCTCTCTGTCCCTTTAACGTACACGTGATCTCGCACTCTGTCTCTTAAACCTCCTAGTGATCTCACCCGAACGCTTTAACCTCCCCGTAATCTCTCACTGTCCCTTTAACCTTCCCGTGATCTCACTCTGTCCCTTTAACCTTCCCTGATCTCATTCTCTGTTCCTTTAACTGTTCCCCTGATCTCCATCTCTGTCCCTTTATAGTCACTGCTCTCTCTCTGTCCCTTTAGCTGTCCCTGATATCACTCTTTGTCCCTTTAACTGTTCCCCTGATCTCACTCTCTGTCCCTTTAACTGTCCCCCGATCCCACTCTCTGTCCCTTTAATAGTCCCTGATCTCTCTCTGTCCCTTTAGCTGTCCCTGATCTCACTCTCTGTCCCTTTAACCTCCCCATGATCTCACAGTCTGTCCCTTTAACATTCCCGTGATCTCACCCTCAGTCCATTTAACCTCCCCGTGATCATATTCTCTGTACCTTTATCCTCCCCGTGATCTCACTCTCTGTCCCTTTAATCTCCCTGATTTAGCACTCTGTCCATTTAACATCCCCGTGATCTCACTCTCTGTCCCTTAAAGCTCACCGTGATATCAATCTCTGTCCCTTTAACCTGCCCGTGATCTCATTCTCTGTCCCTTTAACCTCCCCGTGATCTCACTCTCTGTCCCATTAACCTCCCGGTGATCTCACTCTCTGACCCTTTAACCTCCCCGTGATCTCACTCTCTGTCCCTTTAACCTCCCCGTGATCTCACTCTCTGTCCCTTAAACCTCCCAGTCATTCACTCACTGTCCCTTTAACCTCCCCGTGATCACACTCTCTGTCCCGTTAACCTTCCCGTGATCTCAGTCTTTGTCCCTTTAAACTTCCATTGATCTCACTCTCTGTCCCTTTGACTTCCCCGTGATCTCACTCTCTGTCCCTTTCACCTCCCCTTGATCTCACTCTCTATCCGATTTACATTCCCGTGATCGCATTCACTATCCCTTAAACCTCCCAGTTTTTGCACTCTCTGTCCCTATATCCTCCCTGTGATCTCACTCTCTGTCCCTTTAATCTCCCCGTGAACTCATTCTCTGTTCATTTACCCTCCCCGTGATCTCACTCTCTGTCCCTTTAACTTACCCTTGATCTCACTCTCTGTCCCTTTAAACTCCCAGTGATCTCACTCTCTCTCCCTTTAACCTTCCCGTGATCTCACGCTGTCCCTTTAACCTCCCCGTGATCTCACTCTCCGTACCATTAACCTCCCCCTGATCTCACTCTCTGTCCTATTAACCTCCCCTTAATTTCACTCTCTGTCCCTTTAACGTACACGTGATCTCGCACTCTGTCTCTTAAACCTCCTAGTGATCTCACCCGAACGCTTTAACCTCCCCGTAATCTCTCACTGTCCCTTTAACCACCCCGTGATCTCTCTCTCTGTCCCTTTTACCTCCCCGTGATCACACTCTCTGTCCCTTAAACTTCCTCGTGATATCAGCCTCTGTCCCATAAACCTCCCCGTGGTCTCACTCTCTGTCCCTTTAACCTTCCCGTGATCTCACTCTCTGTCCCTTTACCCTCCCCGTGATCTCAATCTCAGTCCCTTTAATTCCCCGCGAGCTTACTCTATGTCCATTTAACCTCACCGTCATCTAACTATCTGTCCCTTACATCTCACCGTGATCTCACTCTCTGACCCTTTAACCTCCCCGTGATCTCAATCTCTGTCCCTTTAACGTACCAGTGATCTCACTCTGTCCCTTTCACCTCCCCGTGATCTCAATCTCTGTCCCTTTAACGTCCCAATGAACTCACACTGTCCATTTAATCTTCCCGTGATCTCAAACTCTGTCCATTTAACCTGCCCATGGACTCACTCTCTGTCCATTTAACCTCACTGTGATCTCATTCTCTGTCCCTTTCACCTCCCCGTGATCTCACTCTCTGTCCATTTAACTTCCCCGTGATCTCACTCTCTGTCCCTTTACCCTCCCCGTGATCTCACTCTATGTCCCTTTACCCTCCCCGTGATCTCACACTCTGTCCCTTTAATCTCCCTGATTTAGCACTCTGTCCCTTTAACCTCCCCGTGATCTCAGTCTGTGTCCCTTTAACCTCCCCGTGATCTCATTCTCTGTCCCTTTAACCACCCTGATCTAGCTCTCTGTCCCATTAACCTACCCGTGGTCTCACTCTCTGTCCCTTTAACCTCCCCGTGATCTCACCTTCTTTCTTTTTAACTTCCCCGTGATCTCACTCTCTGTCCCTTAATCTCCCTGATTTAGCAATCTGTTCCTTTAACATCCCCGTGATCTGACTCTCTGTCCCTTAAAGCTCACCGTGATATCAATCTCTGTCCTTTTAACCTGCCCGTGATCTCATTCTCTGTCCCTTTAACCACCCCGTGATCTCACTCTCTGTCCCATTAACCTCCCGGTGATCTCACTCTCTGTCCCTTTAACCTCCCCGTGATCTCACTCTCTGTCCTTTTAACCTCCTCGTGATCTCACTCTCTGTCCCTTAAACCTCCCAGTCATCTCACTCACTGTCCCTTTAACCTCCCCGTGATCTCACTCTCTGTCCCGTTAACCTTCCCGTGATCTCAGTCTTTGTGCCTTTAAACTTCCCGTGATCTCACTCTCTGTCCATTTAACCTCCCCGTGATCTCACTCTCTGTCCCTTTGACCTCCCCGTGATCTCAATCTCTGTCCCATTAACCTCCCCGTGATCTCACTCACTGTCCCTTTAAACTCCCCATGATCTCACTCACTACCCCTTTCACCTCCCCTTGATCTCACTCTCTATCCCATTAACTTCTCGTGATAGCATTCACTATCCCTTCAACCTTCCAGTGATCTCACTCTCTGTCCCTTTATCCTCCCCATGATCTCACTCTCTGTCCCTTTAATCTCCCCGTGAACTCATTCTCTGTTCATTTAACCTCCCCGTCATCTCACTTTCTGTCCCTTTAACTTACCCTTGATCTCACGCTCTGTCCCTTTAAACTCCCCGTGATCTCACTCTCTCTCCCTTTAACCTTCCCGTGATCTCACTCTGTCCCTTTAACCTTCCCTGATCTCATTCTCTGTTCCTTTAACTGTTCCCCTGATCTCCATCTCTGTCCCTTTAATAGTCCCTGCTCTCTCTCTGTCCCTTTAGCTGTCCCTGATATCACTCTTTGTCCCTTTAACTGTTCCCCTGATCTCACTCTCTGTCCCTTTAACTGTCCCCCGATCCCACTCTCTGCCCCTTTAATAGTCCCTGATCTCTCTCTGTCCCTTTAGCTGTCCCTGATCTCACTCTCTGTCCCTTTAACCTCCCCATGATCTCACAGTCTGTCCCTTTAACATTCCCGTGATCTCACCCTCAGTCCATTTAACCTCCCCGTGATCATATTCTCTGTACCTTTATCCTCCCCGTGATCTCACTCTCTGTCCCTTTAATCTCCCTGATTTAGCACTCTGTCCATTTAACATCCCCGTGATCTCACTCTCTGTCCCTTAAAGCTCACCGTGATGTCAATCTCTGTCCCTTTAAACTGCCCGTGATCTCATTCTCTGTCCCTTTAACCTCCCCGTGATCTCACTCTCTGTCCCGTTAACCTTCCCGTGATCTCAGTCTTTGTCCCTTTAAACTTCCATTGATCTCACTCTCTGTCCCTTTGACTTCCCCGTGATCTCACTCTCTGTCCCTTTCACCTCCCCTTGATCTCACTCTCTATCCGATTTACATTCCCGTGATCGCATTCAATATCCCTTAAACCTTCCAGTTTTTGCACTCTCTGTCCCTATATCCTCCCCGTGATCTCACTCTCCGTTCCTTTAATCTCCCCGTGAACTCATTCTCTGTTCATTTACCCTCCCCGTGATCTCACTCTCTGTCCCTTTAACTTACCCTTGATCTCACTCTGTCCCTTTAAACTCCCAGTGATCTCACTCTCCGTACCGTTAACCTCCCCCTGATCTCACTCTCTGTCCCATTAACCTCCCCTTAATTTCACTCTCTGTCCCTTTAACGTACACGTGATCTCGCACTCTGTCTCTTAAACCTCCTAGTAATCTCACCCGAATGCTTTAACCTCCCCGTAATCTCTCACTGTCCCTTTAACCTTCCCGTGATCTCTCTCTCTGTCCCTTTTACCTCCCTGTGATCACACTCTCTGTCCCTTTTACCTCCCTGTTATCTCACTCTCTGTCCCGTTAAACTCCCCATGATCTGAATCTCTGTTTCCTTAATCTCCCCGTGATCTCATTCTCTTTCCCTTTAACCTCCCCGTGATCTCACTCTCTGTCCCTTTAACCTCATCGTGATCTCACTCTCTGTCCCTGTAACCTCCTCGTGATCTCACTATCTGTCCCTTTAACCTCCCCATGATCTCACTCTGTCGCTTTAACCTCCCCGTTAACTCTCTCTGTCCCTTTAACCACCGCGTGATCTCACTCTCTGTCCCTTTAACTTCACCGTGATCTCACTCTCTGTCCCTTTAACCTCCCCGTTATCTCACTCTCTTTCCTTTAACCTCCCCGTGATCTCACTCTCTGTCCCTTTAACCTCCCCGTGATCTCACTCTCTGTCCATTTAACCTCCCCGTCTTCCTACTCTCTGTCCCTTTAATCTCCCCGTGAACTCACTCTCTGTCCCTTTAACCTCTCCGTGATCTCACTCTCTCTCCCTTTAACTTCCCTGTGATCTCACTCTCTGTCCCTTTAACCTCCCTGTGATCTCACTCTCTCTCCCTTTAACCTCCCCGTGATCTCACTCTCTGTCCATTTAACCTCCCCGTGATCTCACTCTCTGTCCCTTTAAACTCCCCATGATCTCAATCTCTGTCCCTTTAATCTCCCCGTCATCTCATTCTCTTTCCCTTTAACCTCCCGTGATCTCACTCTCTGTCCCTTTAACCTCCCGATGATCTCACTCTGTCGCTTTAACCTCCCCGTTAACTCTCCCTGTCCCTTTAACCTCTGCGTGATCTCACTCTCTGTCCCTTTAACCTCCCCGTGATCTCACTCTCTTTTCTTTAACCTCCCCGTGATCTCAGTCTCTGTCCCTTTAACCTTCCCGTGATCTCACTCTCTGTCCATTTAACCTCCCCGTCTTCCTACTCTCTGTCCCTTTAATCTCCCCGTGAACTCACTCTCTGTCCCTTTAACCTCTCCGTGATCTCACTCACTTTCCCATTAACCTCTCCGTGATCTCACTCTCTGTCCCTTTTACTTCCCCGTGATCTCATTCTCTGTCCATTTTACCTCCCCGTGATCTCACTCTCTGTCCCTTTAAACTCCCCGTGATCTCACTCTCTCTCCCTTTAACTTCCCTGTGATCTCACTCTCTGTCCCTTTAACCTCCCCGTGATCTCACTCTCTGCCCCTTTAACCTTCCCGTGATCTCACTCTGTCCCTTTAACTGTCCCCCGATCCCACTCTCTGTCCCTTTAATAGTACCTGATCTCTCTCTGTCCCTTTAGCTGTCCCTGATCTCATTCCCTGTCCCTTTAACCTCCCCATGATCTCACAGTCTGTCCCTTTAACATTTCCATGATCACACTCTCTGTCCATTTAACCTCCCCGTGATCACATTCTCTGTACCTTTATCCTCCCCGTGATCTCACTCTCTGTCCCTTTCACCTCCCCGTGATCTCTGTCTTTCCATTTAATCTCCCCGTGTTCTCACTCTCTGTCCCTTTAACCTCCCCGTGATCTCACTCTCTGTCCCTTTTACCTCCCCGTGATCTCACTCTCTGTACCTTTCAATTCCCGTGAACTCACTCTCTGTCCCTTTAACTGCCCCGTGAACTCACTCTCTGTCCCTTTAACCTCTCCGTGATCTCACACTCTGTCCCATTAACCTCTCCGTGATCTTACTCTCTGTCCCTTTTACTTCCCCGTGAACTCATTCTCTGTCCATTTTACCTCCCCGTGATCTCACTCTCTGTCCCATTAAACTCCCCGTGATCTCACTCTCTCTCCCTTTAACTTCCCTGTGATCTCTCTCTCTGTCCCTTTAACCTCCCCGTGATCTCACTCTCAGCCCCTTTAACCTCCCTTTGATCTCACTGTCTGTCCATTTAACCTCCCCGTGATCTCACTCTCTGTCCCATTAAACTCCCCGTGATCTCACTCTCTCTCCCTTTAACTTCCCTGTGATCTCTCTCTCTGTCCCTTTAACCTCCCCGTGATCTCACTCTCAGCCCCTTTAACCTCCCTTTGATCTCACTGTCTGTCCATTTAACCTCCCCGTGATCTCACTCTCTGTCCCTTTAACCGCTCCGTGATCTCAATCTCTGTACCTTTAACATCCCCGTGATCTCACTCTCTTTCACTTTAACCTTCCCGTGATCTCACTCTGTCCCTTTAACCTTCCCTGATCTCATTCTCTTTTCCTTTAACTGTTCCCCTGATCTCAATCTCTGTCCCATTAATTGTCCCCTTGATATCACTCTCTGTCGCTTTAAATGGCCCCCGATTTCACTCTCTGTCCCTTTAATAGTCCCTGCTCTCTCTCTGTCCCTTTATATGTCCCTGATATCTCACTTTGTCCCTTTAACTGTCACCCTGATCTCACTCTCTGTCCCTTTAACTGTCCCCCGATCCCACTCTCTGTCCCTTTAATAGTCCCTGATCTCTCTCTTTCCCTTTAGCTGTCCCTGATCTCACTCTCTGTCCCTTTAACCTCCTCATGATCTCACTCTCTGTCCATTTAACCTTCCCGTGATTTCTCTCTGTCGCTTTAACCTCCCCGTAATCTCTCTCTGTCCCTTTAATCACCCCGTGATCTCACTCTATGTCCCTTTATCCTCCCCGTGATCTCACTCTCTGTCCCTTTAATCTCCCCGTGAACTCATTCTCTGTTCATTTAACCTCCTTGTCATCTCACTTTCTGTCCCTTTAACTTACCCTTGATCTCACGCTCTGTTCCTTTAAACTCCCCGTGATCTCACTCTCTCTCCCTTTAACCTTCCCGTGATCTCACTCTGTCCCTTTAACCTTCCCTGATCTCATTCTCTGTTCCTTTAACTGTTCCCCTGATCTCCATCTCTGTCCCTTTAATAGTCCCTGCTCTCTCTCTGTCCCTTTAGCTGTCCCTGATATCACTCTTTGTCCCTTTAACTGTTCCCCTGATCTCACTCTCTGTCCCTTTAACTGTCCCCCGATCCCACTCTCTGTCCCTTTAATAGTCCCTGATCTCTCTCTGTCCCTTTAGCTGTCCATGATCTCATTCTCTGTCCCTTTAACCTCCCCATGATCTCACAGTCTGTCCCTTTAACATTCCCGTGATCTCACCCTCAGTCCATTTAACCTCCCCGTGATCATATTCTCTGTACCTTTATCCTCCCGGTGATCTCACTCTCTGTCCCTTTAATCTCCCTGATTTAGCACTCTGTCCCTTTAACATCCCCATGATCTCACTCTCTGTCCCTTAAAGCTCACCGTGATATCAATCTCTGTCCCATTAACCTGCCCGTGATCTCATTCTCTGTCCCTTTAACCTCCCCGTGATCTCACTCTCTGTCCCATTAACCTCCCGGTGATCTCACTCTCTGACCCTTTAACCTCCCCGTGATCTCACTCTCTGTCCCTTTAACCTCCCCGTGATCTCACTCTCTGTCCCTTAAACCTCCCAGTCATTCACTCACTGTCCCTTTAACCTCCCCGTGATCACACTCTCTGTCCCGTTAACCTTCCCGTGATCTCAGTCTTTGTCCCTTTAAACTTCCATTGATCTCACTCTCTGTCCCTTTGACTTCCCCGTGATCTCACTCTCTGTCCCTTTGACCTCCCCGTGATCTCACTCTCTGTCCCTTTCACCTCCCCTTGATCTCACTCTCTATCCGATTTACATTCCCGTGATCGCATTCACTATCCCTTAAACCTCCCAGTTTTTGCACTCTCTGTCCCTATATCCTCCCCGTGAGCTCACTCTCTGTCCCTTTAATCTCCCCGTGAACTCATTCTCTGTTCATTTACCCTCCCCGTGATCTCACTCTCTGTCCCTTTAACTTACCCTTGATCTCACTCTCTGTCCCTTTAAACTCCCAGTGATCTCACTCTCTCTCCCTTTAACCTTCCCGTGATCTCACGCTGTCCCTTTAACCTTCCCGTGATCTCACTCTCCGTACCGTTAACCTCCCCCTGATCTCACTCTCTGTCCCATTAACCTCCCCTTAATTTCACTCTCTGTCCCTTTAACGTACACGTGATCTCGCACTCTGTCTCTTAAACCTCCTAGTGATCTCACCCGAACGCTTTAACCTCCCCGTAATCTCTCACTGTCCCTTTAACCTTCCCATGATCTCTCTCTCTGTCCCTTTTACCTCCCCGTGATCACACTCTCTGTCCCGTTAAACTCCCCATGATCTGAATCTCTTTTTCCTTAATCTCCCCGTGATCTCATTTTCTTTCCCTTTAACCTCCCCGTGATCTCACTCTCTGTCCCTTTAACCTCATCGTGATCTCACTCTCTGTCCCTGTAACCTCCTCGTTTACTCTCTCTGTCCCTTTAACCTCCGCGTGATCTCACTCTCTGTCCCTTTAAGCTCCCCGTGATCTCACTCTCTTTCCTTTAACCTCCCCGTGATCTCACTCTCTTTCCTTTAACCTCACTGTGATCTCACTCTCTGTCCCTTTAACCTCCCCGTGATCTCACTCTCTGTCCCTTTAACCTCCCCGTGATCTCCCTCTCTTTCCTTTAACCTCCCCGTGATCTCACTCTCTGTCTCTTTAACCTCCCCGTGATCTCACTCTCTGTCCATTTAACCTCCCCGTCTTCCTACTCTCTGTCCCTTTAATCTCCCCGTGAACTCACTCTCTGTCCCTTTAACCTCTCCATGATCTCACTCTCTGTCCCATTAAACTCTCCGTGATCTCACTCTCTCTCCCTTTAACTTCCTTGTGATCTCACTCT
>NW_027598189.1:0-17500 GCF_964194155.1 Cetorhinus maximus
TGTCTCTCTCTCTCTCTCTGCCTCTCTGTCTCTATCTCTTGGTCTCTCTCTGTCTCTCTTCTTGTCCCTCTCACTGTCTCTTTTTCTCTCTCTCTCTCCCCCGTCTCTCTGTCTCTCTCTCTCTCTCTCTCTCTGTCTCTCTCTCTCTGTGTCTCTCTCTCTCTGTCTCTCTCTCTGTGTCTCTCTCTGTGTCTCTCTCTCTCTGTCTCTCTCTCTCTGTCTCTCTCGCTCTCTGCCTCTTTCTCTCTCTCTCTCTCTCTCTCTGTCTCTCTATCTCCATCTCTCTATCTCTCTCTCTCCAAGTCTCTCTCTCTCTATCTCTGTCTCTTCCTCTCTTTATCTCTGTCACTCTCTATGCCTGTGTCTCTAATTCTCTCTGTGTCTCATTATCTCTGTCACACACTCTCTCTGTCTGTCTCTATCTCTATCAATGTCTTTCTCTCTCTCTCTCTCTCTCTCTCTCTGTGATTAGGGTCAGCGAGTTACCAGATTAACAGATTACAGCCTTGCCTCCTGTCAGAGTGAGCGAGAGAGAGAGAGACAGAGAGAGAGCGAGCGAGCGAGGGATCAGTGATAATTGGTAGATAGTCTATCGGTCGGTGTGTAAAGATGTGATTAGTTTTGTGTGTGTGCTGCCTCTGTCTGTCCTGGTCCTCTGCCCCCTCGCGAGTAAATTCCTTTCGCAATTTGACAGGCCCTGGGATGTTTCGTGGCAATGTGAATGTCAGTCTTTCCTTACAGCTGTACATCGGGGTACAGACATGGTTCAGTCAGTGGTGACAGTCGGCAGAGACAAGCAACCCCCTTCACACCAACACTCCTCCCAGCCCGCAACAGCACACTGCAACTCCCAGCCCAGGTAGAGACCAACTGAGACAGTCATAGGCAGAGGAATCCCAGACTTGGCCTCAGGACCACCTTGCCCTCAAAGCGGAGGTGGGCAGGGGATGGGGTTGGTGGCGGGGGAGGTGTGGTGATGCAGAGAGAGAGAGAGAGAATCGGACAAGGATTCCGATGTGGAAAGCAAGTGAGGGGCAGGGGTGCTGGTGTGAGGGGAGATGGGGGAAAGAGGAGGTGGAACCGCGATGCCCCACGTGGTCGAGCAGTCCCCGGCCTGACTTCTCACCGATGGCGGAGTTTGGCATGGAGGATGGACTGGGGCAGAGAACTGAGCGGAAGACATGAGTGTGTGAAGGGGTACACACACACACACAGAGTCACACACACACGCACACACACGCACACACACACACACACATACACACACACACACACACACACACAGTCACACACACATACATAGACACGCACAGACACACACAGTCACACACACAGTCTCACACACACAGTCTCACACACAGTCTCACACACACACACTCACACAGTCACACACATACACACAGTCACACACATACTCAGACAGCCTCACACAGTTTCTCTCTCACACACACACTCACTCACACACACTCACTTGCACTCGCCCCCACTCAGACAGACACTCACGCATTCACTCACACTCTCACATGCACTCACTCACATATACACACATACTCACACACACACAAACACTCAGACACACACACACATACTCACACACAGCCAGACACTCACTCACATTCACAGTCTCACACACGCTCACACACACACCCTCACAGTTTCTCTCTCACACACACACACTCACTCACACTCAGACACAGACATTCACGCATTCATTCACACTCTCACATGCACTCACTCACATATACACACATACTCACACACACACAAACACTCAGACACACGCATACACTCAGATACACACACACACACACACTCACACACAGTCAGACACAGACAGTCACTCACATTCACAGTCTCACACACGCTCACTCACACAGACAGATACTCACACTCTCACATGCACTCACTCAGACACACACACGCATACAAATACATACACACACATACACACCTACACATACACACACATGCACACATACACTGACACACGCATATACACTCAGGCACACATACACTCACACACACACATACACTCATACACATACACTCACACACACACAGACACACATACACACATACACTCACACTCACACACACAGACACACACACAGACACACATACACTCACACACACACAGACACAGACACATACACACACAGAGGAAGTGATCACTCCAGATCAGAAGCCTTGTGATGGGTTGTTGTAGCTGGGTGCTGGCTGCTGGGTGTTGGGGGAAGGGGTAATGAGGTGAAGATTAGAGATGGAGAGAGATGTTTCTAGGCTGCAGTTATCAGAGGAAGTGTGTGAACATTGGGGCAGCCAGGGTTGGTGTGAGAACTGAGAGTGTGACATTATCACAGCAGAAACAATACTTTGAAAGAAAAACTGCAAAACCAACAGCCCAACCTCAAGATTGAAGATTGTGGAGCCTCGCAGAGAATATATCGAAACCTTTCAGACAAGCACAGAAAGATCCCGCAAAAAGCAATGATTGGACAGAACTTCTTTATATTGAGTGATGCTGGTTGAGGGATAAATATTGGGCCCAGGACACAGGGGAGAAATCCCTCCTGCTCTTTCCATGGCTCAGAGGCCTTTAACATTCACATGAGGGGGTCTGCAGACCCAAGGTGTAATATCTCATCCAAAGCATAGAACCTCCGACAGTGCAGCACTCCCTCAGTACTGACCCTCCGACAGTGCGGCGCTCCCTCAGTACTGACCCTCCGACAGTGCGGCACTCCCTCAGTACTGACCCTCCGACAGCGCGGCACTCCCTCAGTACTGACCCTCCGACAGTGCGGCACTCCCTCAGTACTGACCCTCCTGCAGTGCAGCGCTCCCTCTTGATGTAACCGGCCAACTGATGTCTTCCCAGGCCGCGCATCCCTGCTCTGCGGCGCCTCCTACTGGAGACTCTGGTGGGGGAAGGGGTGGGGGGAAGATCCCAGGAGCGCTGTTGGAGGGTGAGCTGATGATGGGGAGCTGTCCTGGGTCCCCGACATTTATTCACCAGCCAAAAACAAAAAATCGCCTGGCCTGGCTCTTTATCACCCTGAGGGAACTTTCTGCGCGCAAATTGGGTGCTGCATTTCCGACATTACGGCCCAGGTTTTGAAGCTTCCCTTGTCAAGACTTTAGGATGTGTTGTAATGGGCAGGGGGAAGGGGGTGAACGCCCATTAAGGGGTTCCTCCATCCCTCAGCCGGAACCCTCCGTGACAACCTGGGCAGATTCACTCTGCCCTCACAGAGTGACCACCTCCCATCTCCGAGTGCCCTGTACCTTCCCGATCGACAGCAGGCGAATGAGGAGCAGGAGTAGGCCCCATTCAGCCCACCCTCCTCGAGCCTGTTACACAGGGACAGGAGGAGGCCCCATTCAGCTCCTCTCTAACCCCATTTAGTCCGATATTGGCTGATCCAAATTCTACATAGCTGCATCTTTTTGAATCTTTGGAGTTTTCTCCCTCCCCCCGCGGAGAGCTGTGGATGCTCCAGCGCTGAGACTATTCCAGACGGAGATGGAGAGATTTTGGGACGCTGGAGATATTAAGGGATACGGGGAGTGGACAGGAAAGGGTAGTTGAGGGAGAAGATCAGCCACGATCACATTCAATGGCTGAGCAGACTCAAATTTTCGAATCCTCGATTGGCTCAACTCCTTAACCTTCTCCATTTCATCTCCACCTCCTCGCGAGAGGCTTATGTCATCCTCACCAGCACAAGACCATCTTGCAAAGCCCAAGAGTTTGTTAGAGGGAAGTGGCATCACCTCAGTTACCCCATCGTCTGGCGGTTTCAAACTTAATGAAGCAACACTGAGCGGCTTCACTGCAGCATCTACACTCTGTCTCTAACCCCGTGCTGTACCTGTCCTGGGAGTGTTTGATGGGGACAGTGTAGAGGGAGCTTTACTCTGTATCTAACCCCGTGCTGTACCTGTCCTGGGAGTGTTTGATGGGGACGGTGTAGAGGGAGCTTTACTCTGTATCTAACCCCGTGCTGTACCTGCCCTGGGAGTGTTTGATGGGGACGGTGTAGAGGGAGCTTTACTCTGTATCTAACCCCGTGCTGTACCTGTCCTGGGAGTGTTTGATGGGGACAGTGTAGAGGGAGCTTTACTCTGTATCTAACCCCGTGCTGTACCTGTCCTGGGAGTGTTTGATGGGGACAGTGTAGAGGGAGCTTTACTCTGTATCTAACCCCGTGCTGTACCTGTCCTGGGGAGAGTTTTATTGGGGATGGTGTAGAGGGAGCTTTACTCTGTATCTAACCCCGTGCTGTACCTGTCCTGGGAGTGTTTGATGGGGACAGTGTAGAGGGAGCTTTACTTTGTATCTAACCCCGTGCTGTACCTGTCCTGGGAGTGTTTGATGGGGACAGTGTAGAGGGAGCTTTACTCTGTATCTAACCCCGTGCTGTACCTGCCCTGGGACTGTTTGATGGGGATGGTGTAGAGGGAGCTTTACTCTGTATCTAACCCCGTGCTGTACCTGTCCTGGGAGTGTTTGATGGGGACGGTGTAGAGGGAGCTTTACTCTGTATCTAACCCCGTGCTGTACCTGTCCTGGGAGTGTTGATGGGGACAGTGTAGAGGGAGCTTTACTCTGTATCTAACCCCGTGCTGTACCTGTCCTGGGAGTGTTTGATGGGGACAGTGTAGAGGGAGCTTTACTCTGTATCTAACCCCGTGCTGTACCTGTCCTGGGAGTGTTTGATGGGGAAGGTGTGGAAGGAGTTGATGATTTGGAGATGGACTTTCATTCTCCTCCATATCTTGATTCACCTTGAACTTGTGAACGGACCGGGGCAGGTGACTGGTGCCTGGTCTCGCTTTCCGTTCCCTGGAGGCTGTGCTGGGTGTTGGTTAACAGTCGGCTCAGTTCTATCCTCTACCCCGAGCCTCTCTCTCTCTCTCTCTGCGCACAGGATTTCACTGACTCCTCAAGTTTCCTCTGCCCGAGTAGCCTTCAGGTACCCACCCCTCTGGCCCAGACATGCCCCCCACCCCACCGCAGCCCACGTTCCACTCTACCCCTCTGCTTCAGGGCCCGATGCTGGCCGCCCTTCGGCCCATCTGCTCCCTGCTGGCTCCTCGAAGAGCCAGCATCTACCCTCCCCCTCCCCCCTCACTGCCCCCAGCAACACCTCCAGGCCCCATCTCCACTCCTCGTGCAGACGTTGGTGCCTCCCCTCCCCCCCCAACTTGGGAAGCAGGAGTGACCCTCAGCAGCCCCCACAACGCGAGGCACTTCCTCTTCGTTTCGACCCCTCCACATGATCGCGGGAATGAGGGGCAGGAGGAGGCCATTCAGCCCCTCGAGCCTGTTCCGTGTTCCATAAGATCGGGGCCGATCCGATCGGGGGGCTCAACTCCACTTTCCTGTCTGTCCCCCTCCCTCCATAACCCTCGACCCCCCGTCCCTTGTCGATCAGTCTAACTCAGCCTTGAATATATTCAGTGACCCGGCCCCCACTGCTCTCTGGGTGAGGGGGGGAGAGAATTCCACAGACTCACGACCCTCCCAGAGAGGAAATTCCTCCTCGTCTCCGCCTTCAATGGGAGACCCCTCGTTCTGAAACTGTGGCCCCCCCCTCCCCTTCGTTCTAGATTCTCCCCCCCCCATCCACAAGGGGGGGAAACATCCTCTCAGCATCCACCCTGTCAAGTCACCTTCCATGATCAATATTGTGATACCCGCCCCCCACCTCCTCTTTTACCTCCTCCCCTGTCTCGCCTGAAGACCCTATATCCCGGAATATTGAGCTGCCAATCCTGCCCCTCTCTCAACCATGTCTCTGTGGACCCTCCCTCCTCCAGAATCTGATATGTTTCAATAAGACCACCCCTCATTCTTCTAAACTCCAATGGGTACAGGGGCCCAACCTGCTCAACCTCTCCTCATCAGACAAACCCCCTTCACCCCAGGAATCGGCCGAGTGAACCTTCTCTGAACGGCCTCCGATACGAGCGAGTGCGTGAAGTGCGTCGGCTGAGGTTGAGGTAGAATCATAGAGCGTTGTGACCAGTCCCGGCTGCCGGGATTTAGGAAGGATGGGATGGCATTGGGAAAGAGTGCGGTTCTCCCTCAACACTGGCCCTCTGACAGTGCAGCACTCCCTCAGTACTGACCCTCCCTATCTCTGTAACCTCCTCCAGCCCTTACAACCCTCCTTATCTCTGTAACCTCCTCCAGCCCCTACAACCCTCCCTATCTCTGTAACCTCCTCTAGCCCTTACAACCCTCCCTATCTCTGTAACCTCCTCCAGCTCTTACAACCCTCCCTATCTCTGTAACCTCCTCCAGCCCCTACACCCCTCCCTATCTCAGTAACCTCCTCCAGCCCCTACACCCTCCCTATTTCTGTAAACTCCTCCAGCCCCTACAACCCTCCCTATCTCTCTAACCTCCCCCAAACCCTACAACCCTCCCTATCTCTGTAACCTCCTCCAGCCCCTACACCCCTCCCTATCTCAGTAACCTCCTCTAGCCCCTACAACCTTCCCTATCTCTGTAACCTCCTCCAGCCCCTACAACACTCCCTATCTCTGTAACCTCCTCCAGCCCCCTACACCCCTCCCTATCTCTGTAACCTCCTCCAGCCCCTACACCCCTCCCTATCTCTGTAACCTCCTCCAGACCCTACAACCCTCCCTATCTCTGTAACCTCCTCCAGACCCTACACCCCTCCCTATCTCTGTAACCTCCTCCAGACCCTACAACCTTCCCTATCTCTGTAACCTCCTCCAGCCCCTACAACCCTCCCTATCTCTGTAACGCTCCTACGACCCTCCGAGATCTCTGTGCTCCTCCAACCCCGGCCTCTTGACCATCCCCCCCCGATTTTAATCGCTCCGTCATCGGCGGCCGTGCCTTCAGCTGCCTGGGGGGTCCTGAGCTTTGGAATTCCCTCCCTCAACCTCTCCGCCTCCCTCTCTCTCTCTCTCTCTTTCTGTCTCCCTCTCCATTAAGACGCTCCTTAAAACCTTCCCCTCTGACCGAGCATTGGACCACCTGTCCTGCAGGTCTCCTCGGGTGTCTTGGGGTCGCACTCCGCTTGGCAGACGGTCCCTGCGAAGTGCGATGGGGATGCCACCTAGCGTGAAAGGAGCTACATCAATGCAAGTTGTTGTTGTACGGGCACGCGTGTCTTTGGATGTCCTCATGTAGCTGGAGCGGCCGTTGCGTGGTCAGGCGGCCTGTGGCGCGTGACATCTCGCTGTCGGTCACCGCGCACAGGCCGGAGTCAAACACCTGTCTGGCATTGAGGCCTGAGGCCTGTAGGCCGCTCGCTGGTTGGCGTGTTTATCGAGCTCCGTGGATCAGATAAGGAGTCCGGGTTGTCCCTGAACTGATAACAGCGGAGGGAATGGAATGATCTGGAAGTATGCGGTCAAACCAGATCTCAGAAAGGCCAGTGAGAACCTCCCAGGTATGTCAACAAAGTGCTTAATCACCGCTGGTGACAGCTAGGCCCCAGGCCTGCTGGCACAGGCTGGGCCAGGGAGGGAGCAGAACGGGGCCTGATTGGACAGGCTCACTGTCTCCCCTCCTGCACGGGGCAGCCATGCTTAGTAGGCCGGAGCCGTACTGGACATGGCTGTCCCACAGGACCGACAGTTCCTCCAGCCCCCAAGCTCTCCAAATGGCTTTAAAGACAACCAAGTCCCTTACCCATAGGCCCAATGGTCCCCCGGTGCTGAGGGAGCGCCGCACTGTCAGAGGGTCAGTACTGAGGGAGTGCCGCACTGTCGGAGGGTCAGTACTGAGGGAGCGCCGCACTGTCGGAGGGTCAGTACTGAGGGAGCGCCGCACTGTCGGAGGGTCAGTACTGAGGGAACGCCGCACTGTCGGAGGGTCAGTACTGAGGGAGCGCCGCACTGTCGGAGGGTCAGTACTGAGGGAGTGCAGCACTGTCGGAGGGTCAGTACTGAGGGAGCGCCGCACTGTCGGAGGGTCAGTACTGAGGGAGTGCCGCACTGTCGGAGGGTCAGTACTGAGGGAGTGCTGCACTGTCGGAGGGTCAGTACTGAGGGAGTGCTGGATGGGTAGATGGGAGTTAAATGTTGCCGATTGGATGGAGTTGTATCTGACGCCAGTCCTTATCTCTTATCAAACAGGGAGCGCCTGGTGACCATAGGATGGGATCTTGCTGTGCGCAGATTGGCTGCTGCCCATCCTACACTGTCCAGGCCTGAACCACTAACCCTGTCAGTGTGTTTCCCACACTTTGGGCCCTTGGTTACTGGGATTTTGCTGTGTTAGTTCCTGCCGAGGTTCTGTGTCTAACACCTGCCTTTTCTGTCTGTTCACCTCCCCGACTCTCCTTCTCCCCCCTCCCCCAACCCAGCTTCCGTTCACTCTGCTCCTCCTCCCCCCTCCATTTACTCTTACACACACCTCCCAACCCCACTCTGGCCTTGCTCCATTCCACACTCCCGGCCTGGACAGACTTTGCACCACATGAGGCATCACAGATGAGACCAGATCTCTCCCTCTCTCTCTCTGTCTCTCTCTCTCTCCCCCTCTCTTTCACTCTCTCTCTCTCTCTCGCTCAGTCTGTCTCTCTCTGTCTCTCTCTCTCCCTCTCTCTTTCACTCTCTGTCTCTCTCTCCCCCTCTCTCTTTCACTCTCTGTCTCTCTCTCCCCCTCTCTTTCACTCTCTCTCTCTCTCTCGCTCAGTCTGTCTCTCTCTGTCTCTCTCTCTGTCTCTCTCTTTCACTCTCTGTCTCTCTCTCCCCCTCTCTCTCTCTGTCTCTCTCTCTCTCCCTCTCTCTTTCACTCTCTGTCTCTCTCTCCCCCTCTCTCTCTCTGTCTCTCTCTCTCCCTCTCTCTTTCACTCTCTGTCTCTCTCTCCCCCTCTCTTTCACTCTCTCTCACTCTCTCACTCAGTCTGTCTCTCTCTGCCTCTCTCTCTGTCTCTCTCTGCCTCTCTCTCTGTCTCTCTCTCAGTCCCTCTATTTCTCTTTCTCTCTCTCTCTGTCTTTCTCTCTCTCTCACTCTCTACGTCTGTCTCTCTCTCTGTCTGTCTCTGTCTCTGTCTCTCTGTTTCTCTCTCTCTCTTTTTCTCTCTCTCTCTATTTCTCTCTCTCTGTGTCCCTGTCTCTCTCTCTGTCCCTGTCCCTCTCTGTCTCTCTCTGTTTCTCTCTCTCACTCCCTCTGTTTCTCATTCTCTCTCATCTCTCTGTCTCTCTCTCACTCTGTGTCTGTCTCTCCCTCTCTACCTCTGTCTCTCTCTCTGTCTCCATCTCTCTCTCTCTGTTTCTCTCTCTCCGTTTTTCTCTCTCTCTCTGTCTCTCCCTCTCTACCTCTGTCTCTGTCTCTCTGTGTCTCTGTCTCTCTCTCTCTCTCTGTCTCTCTCTCTTTGTGTCTCTGTCGCTCCCTCTCTCTGTCTCTCTCTCTGTCTCTCTCTCTCTGTGTCTGTCTCTCCCTCTCTACCTCTGTTTCTCTCTCTCTCTGTTTTTCTCTCTCTCTGTCTCTCCCTCTCTACCTCTGTCCCTCTCTCTCTCTGTCTCTCTCTCTGTCTCCATCTCTCCCTTTCTCTCTCTTTCTCTCTCTCTCTATTTGTCTCTCTCTCTCACTCTCTCTGTGTCTGTCTCTCCCTCTCTACCTCTGTCTCTCCCTGTCTCCGTCTCTCTGTCTGTTTCTCTTTCTCTCTGTTTCTCTCTCTCTCCGTTTTTCTCTCTCTCTGTCTCTGTCTCTCCCTCTCTACCTCTGTCTCTCTATCTCTCTGTCTCTCTCTCACTCTCTCTGTGTCTGTCTCTCCCTCTCTACCTCTGTCTCTCTCTCTGTCTCCGTCTCTCTCTCTCTTTCTCTCTCTCTATATTTGTCTCTCTCTCTCTCTGTGTCTGTCTTTCCCTCTCTACCTCTGTCTCTCTCTATCTCCCTCTCTCTCTCCCTCTCTCTGTTTCTCTCTCTCTCTGTCTCTCTCTCTGTTTCTCTCTCTCTGTCTCTCTCTCTCTCTGTCTCTCTCTCTCTCTCTCTCTGTTTCTCTCCCTCTCTCTGTTTCTCTCTCTCTCTCTGTCTCTCTCTCTGTTTCTCTCTCTCTCTCTCTCTCTCTCTTTTTCTCTCTCTCTGTCTCTCTCTCTCTCTCTGTTTCTCTCTCTCTCTCTGTCTCTCTCTGTTTCTCTCTCTCTGTCTCTCTCTCTCTCTCTGTTTCTCTCTCTCTCTGTCTCTCTCTCTCTGTCTCTCTCTCTGTCTCTGTCTCTCTCTGTTTCTCTCCCTCTCTCTGTTTCTCTCTCTCTCTCTGTCTCTCTCTCTCTGTTTCTCTCTCTCTCTCTCTGTCTCTCCCTCTCTCTCTGTTTCTCTCTCTCTCTCTCTGTTTCTCTCTCTCTCTGTCTCTCTCTCTCTCTCTGTCTCTCTCTCTCTCTGTTTCTCTCTCTCTCTCTCCCTCTCTCTGTTTATCTCTCTCTCTCTCTGTATTTCCAGACAGGTATTTCCTCTCCCAGTGGATTCTTGCCCAGGAGCAGGGTTCCTATTCGAACTGAAACGTTAATTCCGTTTGTCTCCACAGATGCTGCGGGATCTGCTGAGTGTTTCCAGAACGTTCTGTGGTTATGTCACATTTCCAGCATCCACAGTTCACTCCGGTTAGATTGAGTTTCCCAATCCCTCTCTTTACAACGTTTCTGTAACTTCCTGTTAACTCTGCCCATTGTGCCATTCCTTTAACTGCTCGGTTTGAGGCCTAGCGTGCTACTGAAGCCTGTCTCGAGTACGGCCAAGCCCAATGGGGAATGGTTGACGTTGGACCCCTCACCGCTAAACGGCTCTTCATCAAAGTTGCCGATGACACCCACAGCGACTGTGACCAAGGTCGACTTTCCCGCCCCCGCCCTCCGTCCATCTCGGGCCGGCCTGTGACCTTTGACCCGGCTGACCACACCATCCTGCTCCAAGGCCTCTCCGCTGTCGTCCAGCTGGAGTGGGACTGGCCTCACCCCCTTCCGTTCTTATCCAGCTGATCGCGGCCGGAGAATCACTGCAGGCTCCGACCCCTCCAGCTCCCAGACCATAACCTCCCGTGTTCCCCACCCCCACCCCCCACCCCCTCCGAGGATCGATCCCCGGCCTCCCTCCCACCCTCTCTCCCCTCCTATCCCTCATCTACCTGCTGCCCCCCTCGGTGACATCGCCTAGGAGACACGGTGTTCGTCAACCCTCCCTATCCCTGTAACCTCCTCCAGCTCCTACAACCCTCCCTACCTCTGTAAACTCCTCCAGCCCCTACAACCCTCCCTATCTCTGTAACCTCCTCCAGCCCCTACACCCCTCCCTATCTCTGTAACCTCCTCCAGCCCCTACACCCCTCCCTATCCCTGTAACCTCCTCCAGCCCCTACACCCCTCCCTATCCCTGTAACCTCCTCCAGCCCCTACAACACTCCCTATCTCTGTAACCTCCTCCAGCCCCTACAACCCACCCTATCTCTGTAACCTCCTCCAGCCCCTACAACCCTCCCTATCTCTGTAACCTCCTCCAGCCCCTACACCCCCCCCTATCTCTGTAACCTCCTCCAGCCCCTACAACCCTCCCTATCTCTGTAACCCCCTCCAGCCTCTATAACCCTCCCTATCTCTGTAACCTCCTCCAGCCCCTACACTCCTCCCTATCTCTGTAACCTCCTCCAGCCCCTACAACCCTCCCTATCTCTGTAACCTCCTCCAGAACCTACACCCCTCCCTAACTCTGTAACCTCCTCCAGCCCCTACAACCCTCCCTATCTCTGTAACCTCCTCCAGCCCCTACACCCCTCCCTAACTCTGTAAGCTCCTCCAGCCCCTACAACCCTCCCTATCTCTGTAACCTCCTCCAGCCCCTACAACCCTCCCTATCTCTGTAACCTCCTCCAGCCCCCTACAACCTTCCCTATCTCTGTAACCTCCTCCAGCCCCTACAACCCTCCCTATCTCTGTAACCTCGTCCAGCCCCCTACACCCCTCCCTATCTCTGTAACCTCCTCCATCACCTACAACCCTCCCTATCTCTGTAACCTCCTCCAGCCCCCAACAACCCTCCCTATCTCTGTAACCTCCTCCAGCCTCTACAACCCTCCCTATCTCTGTAACCTCCTCCAGCCTCTACAACCCTCCCTATCTCTGTAACCTCCTCCAGCCCCCGACAACCTTCCCTATCTCTGTAACCTCCTCCATCCCCTACACCCCTCCCTATCTCTGTAACCTCCTCCAGCCCCTACAACCCTCCCTATCTCTGTAACCTCCTCCAACCCCTGCAACCCTGCCTATCTCTGTAACCTCCTCCAGCCCCTACACTCCTCCCTATCTCTGTAACCTCCTCCAGCCCCTACAACCCTTCCTATCACTGTAACCTCCTCCAGCCCCTACTACCCTCCCTATCTCTGTAACCTCCTCCAACCCAAACAACCCTCCCTATCTCTGTAACCTCCTCCAGCCCCTACAACCCTCCCTATCTCTGTAACCTCCTCCAGCCCCTACAACCCTCCCTATCTCTGTAACCTCCTCCAGCCCCTACACCCCTCCCTAACTCTGTAATCTCCTCCAGCCCCTGCAACCCTCCCTATCTCTGTATCCTCCTCCAGCCCCTACAACCCTCCCTATCTCTGTAACCTCCTCCAGCCGCCATAACCCTCCCTATCTCTGTAACCTCCTCCAGCCTCTACACCCCTCCCTATCTCTGTAACCTCCTCCAACCCCTACAACCCTCCTTATCTCTGTAACCTCCTCCAGTCCCCTACAACCCTCCCTATCTCTGCAACCTCCTCCAGCCCCTACACCCCTTCCTATCTCTGTAACCTCCTCCAGCCCCTACAACCCTCCCTATCTCTGTAACCTCCTCCAGCCCCTACACCCCTCCCTATCTCTGTAACCTCCTCCAGTCCCCTACACCCCTCCCTATCTCTGTAACCTCCTCCAGCACCTACAACCCTCCCTATCTCTGTAACCTCCTCCAGCCCCCACAACCCTCCCTATCTCTGTAACCGCCTCCAGCCCCTACAACACTCAGTATCTCTGTAACCTCCTCCAGCCCATACAAACCTCCCTATCTCTGTAACCTCCTCCAACCCCTAGAACCCTCCCTATCTCTGTAACCTCCTCCAGCCCCTACACTCCTCCCTATCTCTGTAACCTCCTCCAGCCTCTACACCCCTCCCTATCTCTGTAACCTCCTCCAACTCCTACAACCCTCCCTATCTCTGTAACCTCCTCCAGTCCCCTACAACCCTCCCTATCTCTGTAACCACCTCCAACCCCTACAACCCTCCCTATCTCAGTAACCTCCTCCAGCCCCTACAACTCTCCCTATCTCTGTAACCTCCCCCACAGCCCCTACAACCCTCCCTATCTCTGTAACCTCCTCCAGCCCCTACAACTCTCCCTATCTCTGTAACCTCCTCCACAGCCCCTACAACCCTCCCTATCTCTGTAACCTCCTCCAGCCCCTACAACCCTCTCTATCTCTGTAACCTCCTCCAGATCCACCTCACCGGCCCCTCTCTCCAATCCTTCTCTCCCGTTAAGCTACCAGGGCAGATTATCCGACATCCTCATCCTGGATGGGCGAGAACCTTCCCCCAGTGAAATCTCGGGGAAGACTGGTGCCATCCTCCCCCCCTCCCCGGGTAATGGTCAGCGATTGACCAGTCTGTTTGGAACCTTTGGTGTCACCTTCGACCCTGGAGCTGAGTTTCCGAAATCAGAAACATCTCCTTCCCCACCTCAAGCCCTTGTCTCTACCCTCTTCCCCGGGCGGGTGAGTGCGAGGTTTAGGGGCACAGAGAGGGTGCGGAGGATGGAGGGGGTAATCGATCGGGTGTTGAACTGTCCCTCTCCCCTCCCTTCCCTTTCACGCAGGGCCCAGTGGGCTTGATGCTGCCTCTTTGACTACCCAAGGCCTCTTTAAGTGTGGGGGCCCATCGCTGAGAGGTCAGCCTCTCTCCCTCTCCCTCGGCCCACCCTTAAAACCTACCTCTCTGCCCAAGGGCTTAATCGTCTGCCCTCACGGATTCTGCGCATTTCCAAATCCGGAACGTTGCCCTGCCTCCGCCCCAGTCTCAGCTCATCGGCTACTGAAGCCCTCACCCGCGGCTGGGTTACCTCCAGACTAGACTATTCCCACGCACACCCGGCTGCCCTCCCACCTGAGGGAGCTTTACTCTGTATCTAACCCCGTGCTGTTCCTGTCCTGGGAGTATTTGATGGGGACAGTGTAGAGGGAGCTTTACTCTATATCTAACCCCGTGCTGTACCTGTCCTGGGAGTGTTTGATGGGGACAGTGTAGAGGGAGATTTACTCTGTATCTAACCCTGTGCTGTACCTGTCCTGTGAGAGTTTGATGGGGGTAGTGTAGAGGGAGCTTTACTCTGTATCTAACCCCGTGCTGTACCTGTCCTGGGAATGTTTGATGGGGACAGTGTAGAGGGAACTTTACTCTGTATCTAACCCCGTGCTGTAACTGTCCGGGGAGTGTTTGATGGGGACGGTGTAGAGGGAGCTTTACTCTGTATCTAACCCTGTGCTGTACCTGTCCTGTGAGAGTTTGATGGGGGTAGTGTAGAGGGAGCTTTACTCTGTATCTAACCCCGTGCTGTACCTGTCCTGGGAATGTTTGATGGGGACAGTATAGAGGGAACTTTACTCTGTATCTAACCCCGTGCTGTACCTGTCCTGGGAGTGTTTGATGGGGACGGTGTAGAGGGAGCTTTACTCTGTATCTAACCCCATGCTGTACCTGTCCTGGGAGTGTTTGATGGGGACAGTGTAGAGGGAACTTTACTCTGTATCTAACCCCGTGCTGTACCTGTCCTGGGAGTGTTTGATGGGGACAGTGTAGAGGGAGATTTACTCTGTATCTAACCCCGTGCTGTACCTGTCCTGGGAGTGTTTGATGGGGACAGTGTAGAGGGAGCTTTACTCTGTATCTAACCCCGTGCTGTACTTGTCCGGGGAGTGTTTGATGGGGACAGTGTAGAGGGAGCTTTACTCTGTATCTAACCCCGTGCTGTACCTGTCCTGGGAGTGTTTGATGGGGACAGTGTAGAGGGAGATTTACTCTGTATCTAACCCCGTGCTGTACCTGTCCTGGGAGTGTTTGATGGGGGTAGTGTAGAGGGAGCTTTACTCTGTATCTAACCCCGTGCTGTACCTGTCCTGGGAGTGTTTGATGGGGACAGTGTAGAGGGAGCTTTACTCTGTATCTAACCCGGTGCTGTACCTGATAAAAGCAAAATACTGCGGATGCTGGAAATATGTAACAGGAACAAAAATTGCTGGAGGATCTCAGCAGGTCTAACAGCCTCTGTGGAGAGAAAGACAGAGTTAACGTTTCGAGTCCATTTGAATCTTCTTCAGTACCAAAGGGCAGTAAAGATGTGGTGAAATAGATACTGTTGAAGGGGGTGGGACAGGTGGAACTGGACAGAGGGTCAGTGATAGGTGGGGGCAAAGGAGAGATTGGGAAAGATGTCATAAATAAAAGGTGGAAGGGGTGTTGATGGTGGTGATACTGGCTAAAGGAGGTGCTAAAGGTGACATTAAGAGTAGAAAGCAGGATCAGCAAGTGACAGACGGTCCTAGTGGGGGTGGGGGTGGGTGTGAGGGGACGGTGTGGGAGAAAAGATCAAAATAGACTAAAAGGTGGGGATAAAACAACGAATGGAAATACATTTTCAAAATAATATTAATAGAAATAGGTGGGAAAATATATATATATAAAAATTAAAAGTATTTGAAAAAAAGTGTACCAAAAAGGGGGTGGGGATGGAGGAGAGAGTTCATGATCTAAAGTTGTTGAACTCAATATTCAGTCCGGAAGGCTGTAAAGTGCCTAGTCGGAAGATGAGGTGCTGTTCCTCCAGTTTGCGTTGAGCTTCACTGGAACAATGCAGCAGGCCAAGGACAGACATGTGGGCAAGAGAGCAGGGTGGAGTGTTGAAATGGCAAGCGACAGGGAGGTCTGGGTGTTGCTTGCGGACAGACCGAAGGTGTTCTGCAAAGCGGTCACCCAGTCTGCGTTTGGTCTCTCCAATGTAGAGGAGACCGCATTGGGAGCAGCGAATGCAGTAGACTAAATTGAGGGAAGCGCAAGTGAAATGCTGCTTCACTTGAAAGGAGGGTTTCGGCCCTTGGACGGTGAGGAGAGGGGAAGTGAAGGGGCAGGTGTTGCACCTTCTGCGGTTGCATGGGAAGGTGCCGTGGGAGGGGGTTGAGGTGTAGGGGGTGATGGAGGAGTGGACCAGGGTGTCCCGGAGGGAACGATCCCTGCGGAATGCCGCCGGGGGCCCAAACACGCCTTTCAAGTACATTCCCCCAACTTCGTCTACTGCATTCGTTGCTCCCAATGCGGTTTCCTCTACATTGGAGAGACCAAACGCAGACTGGGTGACCGCTTTGCAGAACACCTGCGGTCTGTCCGCAAGCAACACCCAGACCTCCCTGTCGCTTGCCATTTTAACACTCCACCCTGCTCTCATGCCCACATGTCCGTCCTTGGCTTGCTGCATTGTTCCAGTGAAGCTCAACGCAAACTGGAGGAACAGCACCTCATCTTCCGACTAGGCACTTTACAGCCTTCCGGACTGAATATTGAGTTCAATAATTTTAGATCATGAACTCCCTCCCCCCATCCCCTTTCCGATCCCCCACTTTTTTTCAAATATTTATTTTTAAATTTTTATATATATATTTTTTCCCCACCTATTTCTATTATTTACAGATCCTAACCACTCGATTGACCCTGTCTCCACCACACTCTCAGACAGTGCGTTCCAGATCCTAACCACTCGATTGACCCTGTCTCCCCCACACTCTCAGACAGTGCGTTCCAGACCCTAACCACTCGATTGACCCTGTCTCCCCCACACTCTCAGACAGTGCATTCCAGATCCTAACAACTCGATTGACCCTGTCTCCCCCACACTCTCAGACAGTGCGTTCCAGATCCTAACCACTCGATTGACCCTGTCTCCCCCACACTCTCAGACAGTGCGTTCCAGATCCTAACCACTCGATTGACCCTGTCTCCCCGACACTGTCACTCAGTCCATTCCAGATCCTAACCACTCGCTGTGTGAAAAGGTTTCTCCTCATGTCGCCATTGCTTCTTTCACCAATCACCTTCAATCTGTGTCCCTCTGGTTCTCGATCCTTCCACCAATGGGAACAGTTTCTCCCGATCTACTCTGCCCAGACCCCTCGTGATTTTGAACACCTCGATCAAATCTCCTCTCAACCTTCTCCTTCTCCGAGGAGAACAGTCCCGGCTTCTCCAAATCTCTCCACGTCACTGTGACTGTTCCCTTGCAGCATGGGTGTGATATTGGCTGAGTGACGGGAGGGAGAGAGCCGTGGCCAAGGCTTGTTTTTGGGACTGGAGGAAGGTTTCGAGTGGAGTTGGGACCGCTGCTTTGCTTGAATTATATTCATGAGCTCGTCTTGTGTGTACAGGACACTTTGCAAAATTTGTAGTAGACACAAAAGCTGGACATCTCTTGATCCGTGGGAAAGGTAGTGTAGACT
>NW_027598189.1:20000-51510 GCF_964194155.1 Cetorhinus maximus
CTGTCTCTCTCTCTCTCTCCCTGTCTCTCTCTCATTCTCTCCCTCTCTCTCTCTCTCCCTATCTCTCTCTCTCTCTGTCTCTCTCTCCCTCTCCCTGTCTCTCTCTCTCTGTCTCTCTCTCTCTCTCTGTGTCTCTCTCTCTCTCTCTCTGTGTCTCTCTCTCTCTCTGTGTCTCTCTCTCTGTGTGTCTCTCTCTCTCTCTGTGTCTCTCTCTCTGTGTCTCTCTCTCTCTCTGTGTCTCTCTCTCTCTCTCTGTCTCTCTCTCTCTCTGTCTCTCTCTCTCTCTGTCTCTCTCTCTCCCTCTCCCTGTCTCTCTCTCATTCTCTCCCTCTCTCTCTCTCTGTCTCTCTCAGTCTCTCTCTCTCTCTCCCTCTCTCTCTCTGTCTCTCTCTCTCTCTCTGTCACTCTCTCTCTGTCTCTCTCTCTCTGTACCTCTCCCTCTCAGCTCTGTCTCTCTCTCTCTCTCTCTGTGACTCTCCCTCTCACCTCTGTCTCTGTCTATCCCTACCCGTCTTTCTGTACCTCTACCTCTCAGCTCTTTCCCTGTCTCTCTCTCTCTCTCTGTCTCTCTGTACCCTTCACTCTCAGCTGTCTCTATTTATCTCTCTGTACCTCTCCTTCTCAGCTCTGTCCCTGTCTCTCCCTCTCTGTGCCTCTCCCCCTCAGCTCTGTCCCTGTCTTTCTCTCTCTGTACCTCTCCCTCTCAGCTCTGTCCCTGTCTCTCCCTCTCTGTACCTCTCCTCAGCTCTGTCCCTCTCTCTCCCTCTCTGTACCTCTCCCTCTCAGCTCTGTCCCTGTCTCTCCCTCTCTGTACCTCTCCTCAGCTCTGTCCCTGTCTCTCCCTCTCTGTACCTCTCCCTCTCAGCCCTGTCCCTGTCTCTTCTTCTCTGTACCTCTCCCTCTCAGCCCTGTCCCTGTCTCTTCTTCTCTGTACCTCTCCCTCTCAGCTCTGTCCCTGTCTCTCTCTCTCTGTCTCCCTATGCCTCTGCCTCTTAACTCTGTCCCTGTCTCTCTCTCTCTGTACCTCTCCCTCTCAGCTCTGTCTCTCTCTCTCTTTGTCTCCCTGTCCCTCTCCCTCTCAGCTCTGTCTCTGTCTCTCTCTCTCTGTCTCTCTGTACCTCTCCCTCTCAGCTCTGTCTCTGTCTCTCTCTCTCTGTCTCTCTGTACCTCTCCCTCTGAGCTATGACTCTCCCTCTCTGTACCTCTACCTCTCAGCACTGTCCCTGTCTCTCTCTCTCTCTCTATATCTGTATCTCTCCCTCTCAGCTCTGTCTCTCTCTCTCTCTGTCTCCCTGTCCCTCTCCCTCTCAGCTCTGTCTCTGTCTCTGTCTCTCTCTCTCTCTGAACCTTTCCCTCTCAGCTCTGTCTCTGTCTCTCTCTGTCTCTCTGTACCTCTCCCTCTCAGCTCCGTCTCTGTCACTCTCTCTCTTTATCTCTTCAACTCAGCTCTGTCTCTCTCTCTCCCTCTCTGTATCTCTCCCTTTCAGCTCTGTCTCTCTCTCTCTCTCTGTACCTCTCCCTCTCAGCTCTGTCCCTGTCTCTCTCTCTGTACCTCTCCCTCTCAGCTCTGTCCCTGTCTCTCTCTCTCTGTACCTCTCCCTCTCAGCTCTGTCCCTGTCTCTCTCTCTCTGTACCTCTCCCTCTCAGCTCTGTCCCTGTCTCTCTCTCTCTGTACCTCTCCCTCTCAGCTCTGTCCCTGTCTCTCTCTCTGTACCTCTCCTTCTCAGCTCTGTCCCTGTCTCTCTCTCTCTCTGTACCTCTTCCTCTCAGCTCTGTCCCTGTCTCTCTCTCTGTACCTCTCCTTCTCAGCTCTGTCCCTGTCTCTCTCTCTCTGTACCTCTCCCTCTCAGCTCTGTCCCTGTCTCTCTCTCTGTACCTCTCCTTCTCAGCTCTGTCCCTGTCTCTCTCTCTGTACCTCTCCCTCTCAGCTCTGTCCCTCTCTCTCCCTCTCTGTACCTCTCCTTCTCAGCTCTGTCCCTGTCTCTCTCTCTGTACCTCTCCTTCTCAGCTCTGTCCCTGTCTCTCTCTCTGTACCTCTCCCTCTCAGCTCTGTCCCTCTCTCTCCCTCTCTGTACCTCTCCTTCTCAGCTCTGTCCCTGTCTCTCTCTCTCTCTGTACCTCTCCCTCTCAGCTCTGTCTCTGTCTCTGTCTCTCTGTATCTCTCCCTCTCAGGTCTGTTTCTGTCTCCCTATCTGTACCTCTCCCTCTCAGCCCTGTCCCCATCTCTCTCTCTGTAACTCTCCCTCTCAACTCTCTCTCTCTCTCTGTTTCTCTGTACATCTCCCTCTCAGCTCTGTCACTGTCTCTCTCTCTCTGTATCTCTTCCTCTCAGCTCTGTTCCCGTCTCTCTCTCTGTATCTCTCCCTCTCAGCTCTGTTTCTGTCTCCCTATCTGTGCCTCTCCCTCTCAGCGCTTTCCCCATCTCTCTCTCTCTCTGTACCTCTCCCTCTCAGCGCTTTCCCCATCTCTCTCTCTCTCTGTACCTCTCCCTCTCAGCGCTTTCCCCATCTCTCTCTCTCTCTGTCTCTCTGTGCCTCTCCCTCTCAGCTCTGTCCCTGTCTCTCTCTCCCTCTGTACCTCTCCTTCTCATCTCTGTCCCTGTCTCTCTCTCTCTGTGCCTCTCCCTCTCAGCTCTGTCCCTGTCTCTCTCTCCCTCTGTACCTCTCCTTCTCATCTCTGTCTCTGTCTCTCTCTCTCTGTACCTCTCCTTCTCATCTCTGTCCCTGTCTCTCTCTCTCTGTACCTCTCCTTCTCATCTCTGTCCCTGTCTCTCTCTCTCTGTACCTCTCCTTCTCAGCTCTGTTTCTGTCTCTCTCTCTGTACCTCTCCTTCTCAGCTCAGTCTCTGTCTCTCTCTCTCTGTACCTCTCCCTCTCATCTCTGTCCCTGTCTCTCTCTTTCTCTGTACCTCTCCCTCTCAGCTCTTTCCTGTATCTCTCTCTCTCTCTCTGTCTCTCTGTGCCTCTCCCTCTCAGCCCTGTCCCCATCTCTCTCTCTGTAACTCTCCCTCTCAGCTCTGCCTCTGTCTCTCTCTCTGTCTCTCTGTTTCTCTGTACCTCTTCCCCTCTCTCTCTCTCTCTCTCCCTCTCTGTTTCTTTTTCCATCCTTATCTCTGTCTTTTCTTTAAATCTTTATTTTTCTATGTGTGTCTCTCTCTCCATGTCCACCCTCCTGTCTGTGTTTCTCTTCCTGTCTCTCTTTCTCTCTCTCTCTTTCCCTATCTCTGTCTTTCTCTCTCTCTCTTTCCCTATCTCTGTCTTTCTCTCTCTCTCTCTCTCTTTCCTTATCTCTGTCTTTTCTTTAAATCTTTATTTTTCTATCTGTGTCTCCCTCTCTCCATGTCCACCCTCCTGTCTGTGTTTCTCTTCCTGTCTCTCTTTCTCTCTCTCTCTCTCTCTCGCTCTTTTTCTCTATCCACCCAATATCTCTCCTTCCTGTATCTCTTTCTCTCTATTACATTTTTAGTCGTTTGCGATATCTCTCCCTCCCTCTCTCTCCCTCTCCTTTTTGGTCCTGATGCTGCTCATTGTTGCTCTCTCTCTCTCTATCTCTGTCTTCTTCCTCTAACTCCCTCTTTCTCCTTCTCCCTCTCCCTCTTTTCCCCTCCCTGTGTCTCTCTCTCTCTCTCTCTCTCTCCTGCCCTCTCCCTCTGACTATTTCTCACTCTCTCTCCATTTCTCTCTCCCCCCCACCCACACTTGAACTCAAAATAATCAAAAGCCTCACCCCTGAAGGAATAAGAGCAGGAGGTGGCCATTCAGCCCCTCGAGGCTGCTGTCCGATTCAACCCGATCACGGTTCACCTTCCGCCATGCTTTTGTACTCGATGTTGGGTTTGTAAAGGACGCTGGTTTGGCCTCAGCGGGAGTATTGCCTCCAGTTCTGGGTGCCAGACCTTCGGAAGAATGCGAAGGCACGAGAGGGAGGGTGGAGATGAGAAACTTCAGTCCTGTCGCTAGACTGGTGAAGTTGGGACTGTGTTCCTCGGAGAGGAGAGGATTGGGAGGAGATTTGATAAAGGTATTCACAATCATGTGGAGTCTGGGCAGCACAGTTAGGGGAAAAAAAACTATTCCCATTGGTCGGATGGGGAACAAGAGTACACAGATTCAAGCTAATCGCTGACAGAAACCATGAGGAGAAGCGTTTCCATGGAGCGAGTGTTTAGGATCTGGAATGCATTGCCGAGTGTGCAGTGGAGGCAAAGTTCAATCGAGGAGTTTGATTATTAACTGAAAAGGAAGAAGGGGAAAAGGCGGGGTGAGTGACACTAGGCAAACTGCTCCTTTGGAGAGCCAGCACATAGACGATGGGCTGACTGGCCTCCTTCTGTACTGTAACCAATCTGTGAATTCCTTTGGAGCCTAAGAATGAAACCTTGGCATTTACAACCTGCGAGTGTAGTTACAAAGGGAAGGAAGGAAAAGCCCTGGTTAGGCCACATCTCGGAGTCACTGTGCACAGTTCCTGTCTCCGTATCACACTGGGAGTCACTGTGCACAGTTCCGGTCTCCGTATCTCACTGTGAGTTACTGTGCACAGTTCCTGTCTCCGTATCACACTGGGAGTCACTGTGCACAGTTCCGGTCTCCGTATCACACTGGGAGTTACTGTGCACAGTTCCGGTCTCCGTATCACACTGGGAGTCACTGTGCACAGTTCCGGTCTCCGTATCACACTGGGAGTTACTGTGCACAGTTCCGGTCTCCGTATCACACTGGGAGTCACTGTGCACAGTTCCGGTCTCGGTATCACACTGGGAGTTACTGTGCACAGTTCCGGTCTCCGTATCACACTGGGAGTTACTGTGCACAGTTCCGGTCTCTGTGTCACACTGGGAGTTACTGTGCACAGTTCCTGTCTCCGTATCACACTGGGAGTTACTGTGCACAGTTCCGGTCTCCGTGTCACACTGGGAGTTACTGTGCACAGTTCCGGTCTCTGTATCACACTGGGAGTTACTGTGCACAGTTCCGGTCTCCGTATCACACTGGGAGTCACTGTGCACAGTTCCGGTCTCCGTATCACACTGGGAGTCACTGTGCACAGTTCCGGTCTCCGTATCACACTGGGAGTCACTGTGCACAGTTCCGGTCTCCGTATCACACTGGGAGTCGCTGTGCACAGTTCCGGTCTCCGTATCACACTGGGAGTTACTGTGCACAGTTCTGGTCTCCGTATCACACTGGGAGTTACTGTGCACAGTTCCGGTGTCCGTATCACACTGGGAGTTACTGTGCACAGTTCCGGTCTCTGTATCACATTGGGAGTTACTGTGCACAGTTCCGGTCTCCGTATCACACTGGGAGTCACTGTGCACAGTTCCTGTCTCCGTATCACACTGGGAGTCACTGTGCATAATTCCGGTCTCCGTATCACACTGGGAGTTACTGTGCACAGTTCCGGTCTCCGTATCACACTGGGAGTCACTGTGCACAGTTCCGGTCTCCGTATCACACTGGGAGTTACTGTGCCCATCCCTAATTGCCCCCTTCAGAAGGAGGTGGTGGGTGAGCTGCCTTCTTGAGCCGCTGCAGTCCCCGTGTGGTGTAGGTACATCCACAGCGCTGTTAGGGAGGGAGTTCCAGGATTTTGACCCCAGCGACAGTGAAGGAACGGCCGATATATTTCCAAGTCAGGATGATGAGTGGCTCGGAGGGGAACTTCCAGGTGGTGGGTGTTCCCCATGTGTCTGCTGCCCTTGTCCTTCTAGATGGTAGTGGTCGTGGGTTTGGAAGGTGCTGTCGAAGGAGCCTTGGTGAGTTGCTGCAGTGCATCTTGTAGATGGTACACACGCTGCTGCTACTGTCGTCGGTGGTGGAGGGAGTGAATGTTTGTGGATGGGGTGCCAATCAAGCGGGGCTGCTTTATCCTGGACGGTGTTGAGCTTCTTGAGTGTTGTGGGAGCTGCACTCATCCAGGCAAGTGGGGAGTATCCCATCACACTCCTGACTTGTGCCCTGTAGATGGTGGACAGGCTTTGGGGAGACAGGGGGTGAGTGACTCTCCGCAGGATTCCCAGCCTCTGACCTGCTCTTGTAGCCGCAGTATTTATATGGCTGGTCCAGTTCAGTTTCTGGTCAATGGTAACCCCCAGGATGTTGATAGTTCAGTGATGGTAATGCCATTGAATGTCAAGAGGCGATGGTTAGATTCTCTCTTATTGGAGATGGTCATTGCCTGACACTTGTGTGGTGCGAATGTTACTTGTCACTTGTCAGTCCAAGCCTGGATATTGTCCAGGTCTTGCTGCATTTGGACATGGGCTGCTTCAGTATCTGAGGAGTCGCGAATGGTGCTGAACATTGTGCAATCATCAGCGAACATCCCCACTTCTGACCTTATGATGGAAGGAAGGTCATTGATGAAGCAGCTGAAGATGGTTGGGCCGAGGACACTACCCTGAGGAACTCCTGCAGTGATAACCTGGAGCTGAGATGACTGACCTCCAACAACCACAACCATCTTCCTTTGTGCTGGGTATGACTCCAACCAGTGGAGAGTTTTCCCCCCGATTCCCATTGACTCCAGTTTTGCTAGGGCTCCTTGATGCCACACTCAGTCAAATGCTGCCTCGATGTCAAGGGCAGTCACTCTCACCTCACCTCAGGAGTTCAGCTCTTTTGTCCATGTTTGAACCAAGGCTGTATTGAGGTCAGGAGCTGAGTGGCCCCGGCAGAACCCAAACTGGGCATCAGTGAGCAGGTTATTGCTAAGCAAGTGCCGCTTGATAGCACTGTTGATGACCCCTTCCATTACTTTACTGATGATGGAGAGTAGACTGATGGGGCGGTAATTGGCTGGGTTGGATTTGTCCTGCTTTTTGTGTACAGGACAAACCTGGGCAATTTTCCACATAGCCGGGTAGATGCCAGTGTTGTAGCTGCACTAGAACAGCTTGGCTAGGGGCACGGCAAGTTCTGGAGCAAAAGCCTTCAGTACTATTGCCGGAATATTGTCAGGGCCCATAGCCTTTGCAGTATCCAGTGCCTTCAGCCGCTTCTTGATATCACGTGGAGTGAATGGAATTGGCTGAAGACTGGCATCTGTGATGCTGGGAACCTCCGGAGGAGGCCCAGATGGATCATCCACTCGGCACTTCTGGCTGAAGATTGTAGCAAGTGCTTCAGCCTTATCTTTTGCACTGATGTGCTGGGCTCCTCCATCATTGAGGATGGGGATATTTGTGGAGCCACCTCCTCCAGTGAGTTGTTTAATTGTCCAACACCATTCACGACTGGATGTGGCAGGACTGCAGGGCTTAGATCTGATCCATTGGTTGTGGGATCGCTTAGCTCTGTCTATCACTTGCTGCTTATGCTGTTTGGTATGCAAATAGTCCTGTGTTGTAGCTTTACCAGGTTGACACCTCATTTTTAGGTGTGTCTGGTGCTGCTCCTGGCATGCCCTCCTGCACTCTTCATTCAACCAGGTTCAATCTCCTGGCTTGATGGTAATGGTAGAGTGGGGGATATGCTGGGCCATGAGGTTACAGATTGTTCGAGTACAATTCTGCTGCTGCTGATGGCCCACAGCGCCTCATGGATGCCCAGTCTTGAGTCTATCCCATTTAACACGGTGGTAGTGCCACACAACGCGATGGAGGGTATCCTCAATGTGAAGGCGGGACTCCACAGTAAGGTACGATTGCATGAGGATGACTATGTCAGGCTGTTGCTTGCCTAGTCTTGTGAGACAGCTCTCCCAGTTTTGGCACAGGCCCCCCAGATGTTAGTCAGGAGGACTTTGCAGAGTGGACAGGGTTGAGTTTGCCGTTGTCGTTTCCGGTGCCTGGGTCGATGCCGGGGGGTCTGTCCAGTTGGCTTTGCAGTGTTTTGATACAACTGAGTACCTTGCTGGGCTATTTCAGAGGGCAGTTAATAGTCAACCACATTGGGGAGCCATGTGTAGGCCAGACCTGGTAAGGACAGTAAGATTTCCCTCCCCTAAAGGGACATTAGTGAACCAGATGGGTTTTTACAACAATCGACAACGGTTTCATAGTCATCGTCAGACATTTAATTCCAGAGTTTTATTGAAATTAAATTTTTATTGGCTTTGAACCCGGGTTCCCCCAGAGCATTACCCTGGTCCAGTGAGAATACCACGACATCACCAGCTCTGTGCACAGTTCCGGTCTCTGTATCACACTGGGAGTCACTGTGCACAGTTCCGGTCTCCGTATCACACTGGGAGTCACTGTGCACAGTTCCAGTCTCCGTCTCACACTGGGAGTCACTGTGCACAGTTCCAGTCTCCGTATCACACTGGGAGTCACTGTGCACAGTTCCTGTCTCCGTGTCACTCTGGGAGTCACTGTGCACAGTTCCGGTCCCCGTATCACACTGGGAGTCACTGTGCACAGTTCCTGTCTCCGTATCACACTGGGAGTTACTGTGCACAGTTCCGGTCTCTGTATCACACTGGGAGTTACTGTGTACAGTTCCGGTCTCCGTATCACACTGGGAGTTACTGTGCACAGTTCCGGTCTCCGTATCACACTGGGAGTCACTGTGCACAGTTCCTGTCTCCGTATCACACTGGGAGTCACTGTGCACAGTTCCAGTCTCCGTATCACACTGGGAGTTACTGTGCACAGTTCCAGTCTCCGTGTCACACTGGGAGTCACTGTGCACAGTTCCTGACTCCGTGTCACACTGGGAGTCACTGTGCACAGTTCTGGTCTCCATATCACACTGGGAGTCACTGTGCACAGTTCCTGTCTCCGTATCACACTGGGAGTTACTGTGCACAGTTCCGGTCTCCGTATCACACTGGGAGTCACTGTGCACAGTTCCGGTCTCCGTATCACACTGGGAGTCACTATGCACAGTTGCTGTCTCCGTATCACACTGGGAGTCACTGTGCACAGTTCCGGTCTCTGTATCACACTGGGAGTTACTGTACACAGTTCCTGTCTCCGTATCACACTGGGAGTTACTGTACATAGTTCCTGTCTCCGTATCACACTGGGAGTCACTGTGCACAGTTCCTGTCTCCGTATCACACTGGGAGTCACTGTGCACAGTTCCAGTCTCCGTATCACACTGGGAGTTACTGTGCACAGTTCCGGTCTCTGTATCACACTGGGAGTTACTGTGCACAGTTCCTGTCTCCGTATCACACTGGGAGTTACTGTGCACAGTTCCGGTCTCCGTATCACACTGGGAGTTACTGTGCACAGTTCCGGTCTCCGTACCACACTGGGGGTTACTGTGCACAGTTCCTGTCTCCGTATCACACTGGGAGTCACTGTGCACAGTTCCGGTCTCCGTAGCACACTGGGAATCACTGTGCACAGTTCCGGTCTCCGTATCACACTGGGAGTCACTGTACACAGCTCTGGGACCTTCGAAAGGCTACATTGTCCTTGAAGGGAGTGTAATGTGGTTTCACCAGAATGTTATTAGCTCTCCAAGGCGTAGATTACGAGGAGAGTTACCCTGCCTAGGCTTGTATTTTCTTCCAACAAGACGTAGCTTGGCTGGTGGTGAGAAAGGCCCACCCTCCCCGTCAGATCCTTCCAACGCGCCAGGAGTCTCACCCCCTCGGCACGTTGCCCTCGAGGTGGCTGTGGTGAGGGGAGACACTGTGGTTCACCTCCTGGTGTATTGTGCCTTCGCAGAGAAGGTCTGGAGAGAGAGGCAGTGGTTTCTGTCGAGGTTCTCCCCGAGCGGTTCTGGGACACAGGACTCTGTGCTCTACGGGCTGTTCCCAGGGACACACACCGAGACAGACATCAACTGCAGATGGAGGATCGTCAACTCGGTGAAAGACGCTCTTTGGTCTGCCCGAAACTTGTTGGTCTTCCAGCGCAAAGAGTTGTCCCGACCGAGTGTTGCAGACTGGCACATCCCAAGGCCCAGGACTACGTGCTGAGGGACGCACTAAAGCTTGGGGCAGCCAATGGGGGAAGGGTCGCTGGTCTAAGACCTTTCTGCCATAGGACACCGAGGGGCTGGGAAAGGTATAGACCCCCCCTCGGGCTGTGTGTCCGACAGGGAATGTTGTACTGAGGTGGCAAAGAGCAGATCGAGGCAAGCGGAGTTTTAGGGTACTTTCGTATTTTTGCCGACGTTGTGTTTTGGGGATAAAATTTCTCTGGGATTGAGAAGGTTAAAGGTGGTGGGGGCAGGGGGGGTGCGGAATCTGATTTGAGGTTAGATGGGATTCGGGAAGGATTTGATAGATTTGGGTGAAGAGAGGAGGGCAGGAGTCCAGGACAAGAGGACGCGATGTTAAACCCGGAGACAAGGTCGATCCAGGAGGGATGTGAGGGGTCAAAGTTCCTTCACAGGAAGGGTCCGGGACGGAGGTGTCTATACTCTCTCTCTCTACCCCCACCCCCCACGAAAAGCAGCAGGTTCTCCAGCGCAGTCCAACCTTTTAACCCTCAGGTCGATAGATTTTTACCGGACACGGGATGTGGAGCCAAGGGCAGGTGGATGGAGTTAGGATACAGGTCGGGCCTGGTCTCCTTGTCAGGCAGAGCAGGAACAGGAGGAGGCCCCATTCAGCCCCCCCTCCTCGAGCCTGTTACACAGGGACAGGGGGAGGCCCCATTCAGCCCTCCTCCTCGAGCCTGTTACACAGGAACAGGAGGAGGCCCCATTCAGCCCCCTCCTCGAGCCTGTTACACAGGAACAGGAGGAGGCCATTCAGCCCCTCGAGCCTGTTACACAGGAACAGGAGGAGGCCCCATTCAGCCCCCTCCTCGAGCCTGTTACACAGGGACAGGAGGAGGCCCCATTCAGCCCCCTCCTCGAGCCTGTTACACAGGAACAGGAGGAGGCCCCATTCAGCCCCCTCCTCGAGCCTGTTACACAGGGACAGGAGGAGGCCATTCAGCCCCTCGAGCCTGTTACACAGGAACAGGAGGAGGCCATTCAGCCCCTCGAGCCTGTTACACAGGAACAGGAGGAGGCCATTCAGCCCCTCCTCGGGCTTTTGTTCCACCATTTCTGTCTGTCTGTGGTGCAGAAATTCGACGGGAGTCAGTTAGGAGCTGAATGGGTTTGTGATCAGGAACCACACTGCCCCCTGGGCAGGGTCAGCTATTGACCTCAAACCCCAAAGGCCCAATGCCTGAGTGTTTCAGGGCTGAGGCCGTGACTTGTCTTCAAATCATTTCCGAGATGCTGAGAATTGTGTAAAATCCCAAATCTGGGAAAAGGGTGAAATTTTATCCAATGATGCGTGATTTCATGTGCTGGTTATTGATCAGTTTACTCTCTCTCCCTCTCTCCCTCCTGCGCTCCATCTCTGTCTTTCTCTCTCTCTCTCTGCCTCCATCTCTCCATCCCTCCCTCCCTTTCTCCATCTCCGTCTCCCTCTCTATCTATCTCACTCTTTCTGCCTGTTTCCGACTCTCTCTCTCTCTCTCTCTGTGTCCTGTCTCTCTCTCCCTGTCTGTCTCTCTCTCTCTGCTGTCTCCCTCCCTCTCTCTGTCTCTCTCTCTGCTGTCTCCCTCTCTCTCCCTTACTCTCTCCCTCCCTCTCTCTCTCTGTCTCTCTCCCCTGTCTCTATCCTCTCCCTCTGCCTGTCTCTCTCTCCCTGTCTGTGTCTCTCTGCCTCTCTCTCGCTCTGTGCCTCTCTCTGTCTTTCTCTTTGTCTGTTTGTCTGTCTCTTTGACTCTGGTTCTCTCTTTTTCCCCTCTCTCTCTCTCTACCTCTATCATGTCTCTCTCGCTTTATTTCTGTCTCTGTCTCTCTGTCTCTCTCTCTTTCTCTCCTTCTCTGTCTCAATCTATCTCTCTTCCTTCATCTCTCTTTACCTCTCTCTTTACCTCTCTCTGTCTTTCTCTCTCCCGCTCTGTCCCTCTCTCTGTCTGTCCCCCACTCCTTCTCTCTCCCTGTCTCTCTTTCCCTCTGTCCCTCTCTCTACCTCTGTTCCTCTCTCCCTGTCTGCCCCCTCTCTCTGTACCACTCTCCCTGTCTCTCTCTCTCTCTTTCTCCCCCATCTACCCCCTCTCTATCCCTCTCTCTCTTCCTGTCTCTGTCTGTCTCTCTCTCTCTCTCTCTCCCTCTGCCCCTCTCACTATCCCTCCCTCTCTCTCCCCTTGTCTCTCTCTCCCTTTGTCTCTCTCTCTCCCTCTGTCCTTCCGTCTCTGTCTGCCCCTCTATGTCTTTGTCTCTGTCTCTGTCTGATTCTCTCTCTGTCTCTCTCTCTCCCCCTCTCTCTGTCTCTCTCTGTCTCTCTCTCTCTCTCCCCCTCTCTCTGTCTCTCTCTGTCTCTCTCTCTCTCTCCCCTCTCTCTGTCTCTCTCTCTCCCCTCTCTCTCTCTCTCCCCCTCTCTCTGTCTCTCTCTCCCCTCTCTCTCTCTCTCCCCCTCTCTCTGTCTCTCTGTCTCTCTCTCTCTCTCCCCTCTCTCTGTCTCTCTCTCTCTCTCTCTCTCTCTCTCCCCCTCTCTCTCTCTCTCTCTCTCCCCTCTCCAGACGTGTGACACTGATGACACAGATGATATTGAGATCTCAGTCGATAACAATGCCTTCATGGACGAGTTCTTCGGGCAGGTGAGACCTCAGAGCCCGGTTCCCGCTTTTGGGGTGGCTGCAGCCAGAGGGGGGTAAAGGGGGGAGGGGGGAGGGGCACTGGCGGGTATGTGGGGGAGGGGGGGGAGGGGCATTGGCAGGTATGTGGGGGAGGGGCATTGGCGGGTATGTGGGGGAGGGGCATTGGCGGGTATGTGGGGGCGGGGGGAGGGTAAAACCCATGTAACTTGGTGAGAATGGAGGAGGTTACAGAGATAGGGAGGGTTGTAGGGGCTGGAGGAGGTTACAGAGATAGGGAGGGGGTGTAGGGGCTGGAGGAGGTTACAGAGATAGGGAGGGTTGTAGGGGCTGGAGGAGGTTACAGAGATAGGGAGGGTTGTAGGGGCTGGAGGAGGTTACAGAGATAGGGAGGGTTGTAGGGGCTGGAGAAGGTTACAGAGATAGGGAGGGTTGTAGGGGCTGGAGGAGGTTACAGGGATAGGGAGGGTTGTAGGGGCTGGAGGAGGTTACTGAGATAGGGAGGGTTGTAGGGGCTGGAGGAGGTTACAGGGATAGGGAGGGTTGTAGGGGCTGGAGGAGGTTACAGAGATAGGGAGGGTTGTAGGGGCTGGAGGAGGTTACAGGGATAGGGAGGGGTGTAGGGGCTGGAGGAGGTTACAGAGATAGGGAGGGTTGTAGGGTCTGGAGGAGGCTACAGAGATAGGGAGGGGGTGTAGGGGCTGGAGGAGGTTACAGAGATAGGGAGGGCTGTAGGGGCTGGAGGAGGTTACAGAGATAGGGAGGGGTGTAGGGGCTGGAGGAGGTTACAGAGATAGGGAGGGATGTAGGGGCTGGAGGAGGTTACAGAGATAGGGAGGGGTGTAGGTGCTGGAGGAGGTTACAGAGATAGGGAGGGTTGTAGGGGCTGGAGGAGGTTACAGAGATAGGGAGGGTTGTAGGTGCTGGAGGAGGTTACAGAGATAGGGAGATTTGAAGGGGCTGGAGGAGGTTACAGAGATAGGGAGGGGTGTAGGGGCTGGAGGAGGTTACAGAGATAGGGAGGGTTGTGGGGGCTGGAGGAGGTTACAGAGATAGGGAGGGTTGTAGGGCTGGAGGAGGTTACAGAGATAGGGAGGGGTGTAGGGGCTGGAGGAGGTTACAGAGATAGGGAGGGGTGTCGGGGCTGGAGGAGGTTACAGAGATAGGGAGGGTTGTAGGTGCTGGAGGAGGTTACAGAGATAGGGAGAGTTGAAGGGGCTGGAGGAGGTTACAGAGATAGGGAGGGGTGTAGGGGCTGGAGGAGGTTACAGAGATAGGGAGGGTTGTGGGGGCTGGAGGAGGTTACAGAGATAGGGAGGGTTGTAGGGGCTGGAGGAGGTTACAGAGATAGGGAGGGGGTGTAGGGGCTGGAGGAGGTTACAGAGATAGGGAGGGTTGTAGGGGCTGGAGGAGGTTACAGAGATAGGGAGGGTTGTAGGGGCTGGAGGAGGTTACAGAGATAGGGAGGGTTGTAGGGGCTGGAGAAGGTTACAGAGATAGGGAGGGTTGTAGGGGCTGGAGGAGGTTACAGGGATAGGGAGGGTTGTAGGGGCTGGAGGAGGTTACTGAGATAGGGAGGGTTGTAGGGGCTGGAGGAGGTTACAGGGATAGGGAGGGTTGTAGGTTACTGAGATAGGGAGGGTTGTAGGGGCTGGAGGAGGTTACAGGGATAGGGAGGGTTGTAGGGCTGGATGTAGGGGCTGGAGGAGGTTACAGAGATAGGGAGGGTTGTAGGGTCTGGAGGAGGCTACAGAGATAGGGAGGGGGTGTAGGGGCTGGAGGAGGTTACAGAGATAGGGAGGGCTGTAGGGGCTGGAGGAGGTTACAGAGATAGGGAGGGGTGTAGGGGCTGGAGGAGGTTACAGAGATAGGGAGGGATGTAGGGGCTGGAGGAGGTTACAGAGATAGGGAGGGGTGTAGGTGCTGGAGGAGGTTACAGAGATAGGGAGGGTTGTAGGGGCTGGAGGAGGTTACAGAGATAGGGAGGGTTGTAGGTGCTGGAGGAGGTTACAGAGATAGGGAGATTTGAAGGGGCTGGAGGAGGTTACAGAGATAGGGAGGGGTGTAGGGGCTGGAGGAGGTTACAGAGATAGGGAGGGTTGTGGGGGCTGGAGGAGGTTACAGAGATAGGGAGGGTTGTAGGGGCTGGAGGAGGTTACAGAGATAGGGAGGGGTGTAGGGGCTGGAGGAGGTTACAGAGATAGGGAGGGGTGTCGGGGCTGGAGGAGGTTACAGAGATAGGGAGGGTTGTAGGTGCTGGAGGAGGTTACAGAGATAGGGAGAGTTGAAGGGGCTGGAGGAGGTTACAGAGATAGGGAGGGGTGTAGGGGCTGGAGGAGGTTACAGAGATAGGGAGGGTTGTGGGGGCTGGAGGAGGTTACAGAGATAGGGAGGGTTGTAGGGGCTGGAGGAGGTTACAGAGATAGGGAGGGGTGTAGGGGCTGGAGGAGGTTACAGAGATAGGGAGGGGTGTCGGGGCTGGAGGAGATTACAGAGATAGGGAGGGGTGTAGGGGCTGGAGGAGGTTACTGAGATAGGGAGGGTTGTAGGGGCTGGAGGAGGTTACAGGGATAGGGAGGGTTGTAGGGGCTGGAGGAGGTTACTGAGATAGGGAGGGTTGTAGGGGCTGGAGGAGGTTACAGGGATAGGGAGGGGTGTAGGGGCTGGAGGAGGTTACAGTGAAAATGAGGGTTGTAGGGGCTGGAGGAGCTTACAGAGATAGGGAGGGTTGTAGGGTCTGGAGGAGGTTACAGAGATAGGGAGGGTTGTAGGGTCTGGAGGAGGCTACAGAGATAGGGAGGGGGTGTAGGGGCTGGAGGAGGTTACAGAGATAGGGAGGGCTGTAGGGGCTGGAGGAGGTTACAGAGATAGGGAGGGGTGTAGGGGCTGGAGGAGGTTACAGAGATAGGGAGGGATGTAGGGGCTGGAGGAGGTTACAGAGATAGGGAGGGGTGTAGGTGCTGGAGGAGGTTACAGAGATAGGGAGGGTTGAAGGGGCTGGTGGAGGTTACAGAGATAGGGAGGGGTGTAGGGGCTGGAGGATGTTACAGAGATAGGGAGGGTTGTAGGGGCTGGAGGAGGTTACAGAGATAGGGAGGGTTGTAGGGACTGGAGGAGGTTACAGAGATAGGGAGGGTTGTAGGTGCTGGAGGAGGTTACAGAGATAGGGAGAGTTGAAGGGGCTGGAGGAGGTTACAGAGATAGGGAGGGTTGTAGGGGCTGGAGGAGGTTACAGAGATAGGGAGGGTTGTAGGTGCTGGAGGAGGTTACAGAGATAGGGAGAGTTGAAGGGGCTGGAGGAGGTTACAGAGATAGGGAGGGGTGTAGGGGCTGGTGGAGGTTACAGAGATAGGGAGGGGTGTAGGGGCTGGAGGATGTTACAGAGATAGGGAGGGATGTAGGTGCTGGAGGAGGTTACAGAGATAGGGAGGGTTGTAGCGACTGGAGGAGGTTACAGAGATAGGGAGAGTTGAAGGGGCTGGAGGAGGTTACAGAGATAGGGAGGGTTGTAGGGGCTGGAGGAGGGTTACAGAGATAGGGAGGGGTGTAGGGGCTGGAGGAGGTTACAGAGATAGGGAGGGTTGTAGGGGCTGGAGGAGGTTACAGAGATAGGGAGGGGTGTCGGGGCTGGAGGAGGGTTACAGAGATAGGGAGGGGTGTAGGGGCTGGAGGAGGTTACAGAGATAGGGAGGGTTGAAGGGGCTGGAGGAGGTTACAGAGATAGGGAGGGTTGTAGGGGCTGGAGGAGGGTTACAGAGATAGGGAGGGGTGTAGGGGCTGGAGGAGGTTACAGAGATAGGGAGAGTTGTAGGGTCTGGAGGAGGGTTACAGAGATAGGGAGGGTTGTAGGGGCTGGAGGAGGTTACAGAGATAGGGAGGGGTGTAGGGACTGGAGGAGGTTACAGAGATAGGGAGGATTGGAGGGACTGGAGGAGGTTACAGAGATAGGGAGGGGTGTAGGGGCTGGAGGAGGTTACGGAGATAGGGAGGGTTATAGGGGCTGGAGGAGGTTGCAGAGATAGGGAGGGGTGTAGGGGCTGGAGGAGGTTACAGAGATAGGGAGTGTTGTAGAGGTGATTGAGGAGGTTACAGAGATTGGGAGGGTTGTAGGGGCTGGAGGAGGTTATGGAGATAGGGAGGGTTGTAGGTGCTGGAGAAGGCTGGGTAGATAGGGAGGGCTTTAGTGATTGGGAGTGTTGTAGAGATGGATTTGAGCTGGAGTCTGTCAGTGAGTGGATGGGCGGTAATGGATGAAGAGATCGGAGTGAGGTAGGATTTGGGCCTAGCTGAATTGTGGAGGAGGAGCTGTAGTTTATGGAGGGTGGGAGAGAGGAGCGTCGAACAGGAAGTTGACTTGGAAAGGCGTGTGGATTCAGGAGAGATGGCAGTGGGATGGTCTTGGGTAGACTGAGAGAGGGAGGAAGGGTTTGGAGTGTCCTAGCACAGGCCTGGCTGACTGGAGGTAGAGGGCCGGAGTTGACGCCCGGGAGAGGGTAGGCGTTTGGACCTATCTCATTTGTTGGCAGAGGGAGTCCAGCAGATTCTGTCTTCCAACTCACCCCCTCTTCATTCTCCGCAGATCGACGAGATACGAACCAACATCGAGAAGATCACGGTCAATATGGAGGAAGTGAAGAAAATCCATAGCATTATCCTGTCGGCACCCATGACAGAACAGAGTGAGTCCAGACTGAGGCGGACGGCATTGGGGGGAGGGTAGAGGGGCTGAATGGGGCCTCCTCCTGTTCCTGTGTAACAGGCTCGAGGAGGGGGGGCTGAATGGGGCCTCCTCCTGTCCCTGTGTAACAGGCTCGAGGAGGAGGGGGCTGAATGGGTCCTCCTCCTGTTCCTGTGTAACAGGCTCGAGGAGGGGGGGCTGAATGGGGCCTCCTCCTGTTCCTGTGTAACAGGCTCGAGGAGGAGGGGGCTGAATGGGGCCTCCTCCTGTTCCTGTGTAACAGGCTCGAGGAGGGGGCTGAATGGGGCCTCCTCCTGTTCCTGTGTAACAGGCTCGAGGAGGGGGCTGAATGGGGCCTCCTCCTGTCCCTGTGTAACAGGCTCGAGGAGGGGGGGCTGAATGGGGCCTGTTCCTGTTCCTGTGTAACAGGCTCGAGGAGGGGGCTGAATGGGGCCTCCTCCTGTTCCTGTGTAACAGGCTCGAGGAGGGGGGCTGAATGGGGCCTCCTCCTGTTCCTGTGTAACAGGCTTGAGGAGGGGGGGCTGAATGGGGCCTCCTCCTGTTCCTGTGTAACAGGCTCGAGGAGGGGGCTGAATGGGGCCTCCTCCTGTTCCTGTGTAACAGGCTCGAGGAGGAGGGCTGAATGGGGCCTCCTCCTGTTCCTGTGTAACAGGCTTGAGGAGGGGGGGCTGAATGGGGCCTCCTCCTGTTCCCGGGTAATAGTCAATGATCAACAGGGCCCCCGGGGGCGATGACCTTTTCAAGGCCTAACAGGAAGGCCTCACCTCGATGGCCCGGCTCCCACAGCCGATCTACCTCACAATCCATCACCCATTCCCCCCCAAAGCGGATTCGACTCCCATCCCTCGGCCTGACACAGGGCCTCAGCCTGTGAGATATCGTGGACCAGCCAACAGACAGGCCCTGGGCGAGAGAGCAGGCCTCAGTGAAGATCCAGGGAGGAATTGACATTCTCTCGCCCCCTTTCAGGAGTCCGGAGGAGATGGTTCCCAGTGAAATATTGAAGTGTGGCCATTGTTCCGATGTCGGAAATGTGGTCACCCCCCTTTTGTGCACAGCAGGATCCCGCGAGAAGCCACGTGCTAACGGCAGAATAGCCTAGTTTTTTTTTGGTGTCCTTTTGGCTTCAGGAACACAGACTGGGCCTCAGGACGCCAGGGGGCATTCCGGTCCACTGGCCTTCCAATAGCGGCCCCGGGGTCATTTCCTGACAGGGCAAACAGGGCCTCGGTTTAATGTCCGCATGGCACCTCCGACAGTGCGGAGCTCCCTCAGTACTGACCCTCCGACAGTGCGGCACTCCCTCAGTACTGACCCTCCGACAGTGCGGCACTCCCTCAGTACTGACCCTCCGACAGTGCGGCGCTCCCTCAGTACTGACCCTCCGACAGCGCGGCGCTCCCTCAGTACTGACCCTCCGACAGTGCGGCACTCCCTCAGTACTGACCCTCCGACAGTGCAGCTCTCCCTCAGTACTGACCCTCCGATAGTGCAGCACTCCCTCAGTACTGACCCTCCGACAGCGCGGCACTCCCTCAGTACTGACCCTCCGACAGTGCGGCACTCCCTCAGTACTGACCCCTCCGACAGCGCGGCACTCCCTCAGTGCTTTGCCTCAGGGTTGCCGTGGTCTATTTTAGTGCTTGTGCCTCTGGTGTGGGAATATGAGCCTTCGGGTTTTGGACTCAGAGGCCAGAGAGAGAGAGGAGAGCGAGAGAGCGAGAGAGAGAGAGAGAGAGAGAGAGCGAGAGAGAGAGAGGGAGAGAGAGAGCTACCCTAGTGGGACACGGGTTACGGAGGGAATTGAAAGCTGTGAGATTAACAGATTTAATCAGTTACTACATGGTAATCTCTCTGGGCCTGATCCAAAATGAGCACGTGGTCAGTCAGAAAGCAATATTAGCGCAGCAAAGAGCTGCCTGACCTCTCTGCTCCCCTAAGTTGCCATCTGTTCGCAGGAGGGCCCCAGGCCTGATGTTACCTTGGATACTGGGCCTTTTCTGTCACACACACACACACAGACCCACACACACACACACACACACACACGCGCACACACACACACATGACATCCTACATCCACAGGGCTTGTAACTAGGTCAAGGCTTTAAAGCGACAGGATTATAGCATCCGACAGAGTCACCCAAACGAAACGAGAAACCCTTTTTGGATTTTTTATTGCGCCGCGTTGAGGCTATTTTTGAGACGAGCTCCGAGGCCGATTTTCCTGATTCCCCGGCCCTCCTCTCCCTGTCTGCCTCTGGACAGTTTCGCCAATTGGCCGGAACTTCACAGGCGCCTGGTTCCTAGCAGGAGTGCAGGGGGGTTGGGGAAGGGTGGGGTTTGGGGGCATGCGTTGGGTTTCACCTTAACCCCCCCCCGACCTCACCTCCTGACCCCCCCAAAGCCTGTCCACCATCGACAAGGGACAAGTCATGAGTGTGATGGGACACTCCCCACTTGCCTGGATGAGTTGCAGCTCCCACAACACTCGAGAAGCTCGACACCGTCCAGGACAAAGCTTGATCGGCACCCCATCCACAAACATTCACTCCCTCCACCACCGACGCACAGTAGCAGCAGCGTGTGTACCATCTACAAGATGCACTGCAGCAACTCACCAAGGCTCCTTCGACAGCACCTCCCAAACCCACCACCTCTACCATCTAGAAGGACAAGGGCAGCAGACACATGGGGAACACCCACCACCTGGAAGTTCCCCTCCGAGCCACTCACCATCCCGACTTGGGAATATATCGGCCGTTCCTTCACTGTCGCTGGGGTCAAAATCCTGGAACTCCCTCCCTAACAGCGCCGTGGGTGTACCTACACCACACGGACAAAAATCCTGGAACTCCCGCCCTAACAGCGCTGTGGGTGTACCTACACCACACGGACAAAAATCCTGGAACTCCCTCCCTAACAGCGCTGTGGGTGTACCTACACCACACGGACAAAATCCTGGAACTCCCTCCCTAACAGCGCTGTGGGTGTACCTACACCACACGGACAAAATCCTGGAACTCCCTCCCTAACAGCGCTGTGGGTGTACCTACACCACACGGACAAAATCCTGGAACTCCCTCCCTAACAGCGCTGTGGGTGTACCTACACCACACGGACAAAATCCTGGAACTCCCTCCCTAACAGCGCTGTGGGTGTACCTACACCACACGGACAAAATCCTGGAACTCCCTCCCTAACAGCGCTGTGGGTGTACCTACACCACACGGACAAAATCCTGGAACTCCCGCCCTAACAGCGCTGTGGGTGTACCTACACCACACGGACAAAATCCTGGAACTCCCTCCCTAACAGCGCTGTGGGTGTACCTACACCACACGGACAAAATCCTGGAACTCCCTCCCTAACAGCGCTGTGGGTGTACCTACACCACACGGACAAAATCCTGGAACTCCCTCCCTAACAGCGCTGTGGGTGTACCTACACCACACGGACAAAATCCTGGAACTCCCGCCCTAACAGCGCTGTGGGTGTACCTACACCACACGGACAAAATCCTGGAACTCCCTCCCTAACAGCGCTGTGGGTGTACCTACACCACACGGACAAAATCCTGGAACTCCCTCCCTAACAGCGCTGTGGGTGTACCTACACCACACGGACAAAATCCTGGAACTCCCTCCCTAACAGCGCTGTGGGTGTACCTACACCACACGGGACAAAATCCTGGAACTCCCTCCCTAACAGCGCACACGTCACCTCCAACCCTCTCAACAGTCTTGTGCTTCTGAATTGGGACACAAAATGGTCTTTGGTTTTATTTTTCAGAGACTAAAGATGAATTGGAACAGTTGACAGAAGACATCAAGAAACTTGCGAACAGCGTACGATCCAAATTGAAAAGTGAGTCATCTGGGAAGGGGCTCGGGGGTTGTGGGGGGGAAGGGGGGACTGGGGAGAGGGATGGGCTCTGATCCCCATTGACCTTTAACGCTTTATACCCCCTGCCGCACCATCTCCTCTCCTCCCCCTTCCCTCGCCTTTGGAGGAGGGAGGCAGAGGGGCTGAGCGATTGTGGTGAGCTGCGTTCGCCCCAACTGGTCGAATAGCCATGCATCACACCGTGAAAGCGTTTGTGGGCGGTCTTCCTTTTGTGGGGGGGGGATCAGGTCCTGTCCCCACCCCAACCCCATCTCCTCCTGCGAGTTTGGAGAGTCAGTGGAGTGACCGGAGGGGGAGGGGAGGTTGGAGCTGGGAGGGGGGAGAGACGTTGGGGTAGACTGAGGGAATGTTGGAGGAGGGAGTAGGGGTGGGGTGGTTGAGGGGCAGGGAGAGGGGGAGAAAGGGAGAGGGAGGAGAGAGAAAGGGAGTCGGGGGGAGAGAGGAGAGAGGGAGGAGAGGCAGGGGAGAGGGAGGGAAGGAAAGAGAGGTGAATAGAGAGAGGGGTGTCAAGAAGCTGTGAAGAGGGGAGAGAGAAAGAGAGATGGAGAACAAGAGGCAAGGAAAGAGAGGGGAGAGAATGGGGGTGAGAGAGAGAGAGAGAGGGGGAGACAGTGGGGTGGAGAGAGGGAGGAGGGAGAGAGGGGTGAGAGTGGGGGTAAAGATAGGGATAAAGAGGGGGGCTGAGGGAAGGGCAGAGAGAGAGGGGGAGAGAGTGGGGGGGGAGAGAGAGGGGGGAGAGAGAGAGAGAGGGGGAGAGAGAGAGAGGGGGAGAGAGTGGGGGGGGGAGAGAGAGAGGGGGAGAGAGAGAGAGCGAGAGAGTGGGGGGGAGAGAAAGAGGGGGAGAGAGAGAGGGGGAGAGACAGAGGGGGAGAGAGAGAGGGGGAGAGAGGGGGTGAGAGGGAGAGGAGGGGAGTGGGAGGGAGAGAGAGAGAGGAGGGGAGAGGGAGGGTGAGAGTGACAGGAGGGGAGAGGGAGGGTGAGAGAGAGGAGGGGAGAGTGAGGGTGAGAGAGAGAGAGGAGGGGAGAGGGAGGGTGAGAGAGAGAGAGGAGTGGAGAGTGAGGGTGAGAGAGAGGAGGGGGAGAGGGAGAGAGAGAGAGAGAGGAGGGGAGAGGGAGGGAGAGGGAGGGAGAGAGAGGGGAGGGGAGAGGGAGGGAGAGAGAGAGAGAGGAGGGGAGAGGGAGGGAGAGAGAGAGGAGGGGAGAGGGAGGGAGAGGGAGAGGAGGGGAGAGGGAGGGTGAGAGAGAGAGAGGAGGGGAGAGGGAGGGAGAGAGAGAGGAGGGGAGAGGGAGGGAGAGAGAGAGAGGAGGGGAGAGGGAGGGAGAGAGAGAGGAGGGGAGAGGGAGGGAGAGAGAGAGGAGGGGAGAGGGAGGGAGAGAGAGAGGAGGGGAGAGGGAGGGTCAGAGAGAGGAGGGGAGAGGGAGGGTGAGAGAGAGGAGGGGAGAGGGAGGGTGAGAGAGAGAGGAGGGGAGAGGGAGGGTGAGAGAGAGAGGAGGGGAGATGGAGGGTGATAGAGGGAGGACGGGAGAGGGAGGGAGAGAGAGTGGAGGGGAGAGGGAGGGAGAGAGAGAGGAGGGGAGATGGAGGGTGATAGAGGGAGGACGGGAGAGGGAGGGAGAGAGAGTGGAGGGGAGAGGGAGGGTGAGAGAGAGAGAGGAGGGGAGAGGGAGGGTGAGAAAGAGAGGAGGGGAGAGGGAGGTTGAGCGAGAGAGAGGAGGGGAGAGGGAGGGTGAGAGAGAGAGGAGGGGAGAGGGAGGGTGAGAGAGAGAGAGGAGGGGAGAGGGAGGGTGAGAGAGAGAGGAGGGGAGACGGGGGGTGATAGAGAGAGGAGGGGAGAGGGAGGGTGAGAGAGAGGAGGGGAGAGGGAGGGTGAGAGAGAGAGAGGAGGGGAGAGGGAGGGTGAGAGAGAGAGAGGAGGGGAGAGGGAGGGTGAGAGAGAGAGAGGAGGGGAGAGGGAGGGTGAGAGAGAGAGAGGAGGGAGAGGGAGGGTGAGAGAGAGAAGAGGGGAGAGGGAGGGTGAGAGAGAGAGGAGGGGAGAGGGAGGGTGAGAGAGAGAGGAGGGGAGAGGGAGGGTGAGTGAGAGAGAGGAGGGGAGAGGGAGGGTGAGAGAGAGAGGAGGGGAGAGGGAGGGAGGGTGAGAGAGAGGAGGGGAAAGGGAGGGTGAGAGAGAGAGGATGGGAGAGGGAGGGTGAGAGAGAGAGAGGAGGGGAGAGGGAGGGTGATGGAGAGAGGATAGGGAGGGAGAGGGAGGGTGAGAGAGAGAGGAGGGGAGAGGGAGGGTGAGAGAGAGGAGGGGAGAGGGAGGGTGAGAGAGAGAGGAGGGGAGAGGGAGGGTGAGAGAGAGAGGAGGGGAGAGGGAGGGACAGAGACAGGAGGGGAGAGGGAGAGAGAGAGAATGACAGATGAGGAGGAGGGATAAAGGGTGTAGCGGGGAGAGACGGGGGAGAGTGTGTATGAGAGAGAAATGCCTCAGATGGATCTTAGAGGATTGTAAATTTTGAGTGAGATGAGGGCTATTGAGGGGAAAGTGTTAACAGGGCCAGGCTCTCTGTGTTACTCTATCGGTGTTCAACCCAGCACTGCCTCCGACCCAGGGTTCCTCCTCCAGCCCCTACACTCCTCCCTATCTCTGTAACCTCCTCCAGCCCCTACACCCCTCCCTATCTCTGTAACCTTCTCCAGCCCCTACAACCCTCCATATCTCTGTAACCTCCTCCAGCCCCAATGACCCTCCCTATCTCTGTAACCTCCTCCAGCCCCTACAACCCTCCCTATCCACATAACCTCCTCCAGCCCCTACACCCCTCCCTATCTCTGTAACCTGCACCAGCCCCTATAACCCTCCCTATCTTTGTAACCTCCTCCAGCCCCAATGACCCTCCCTATCTCTGTAACCTCCTCTAGCACCTACACCCCTCCCTACCTCTGTAACCTCCTCCAGCCCCTACAACCCTCCCTATCTCTGTAACCCTCCTACGACCCTCCGAGATCTCTGCGCTTTTCCAATTCCGGCTTCTTGACCATCCCCCCAATTTTAATCGCTCCACCATCGGCGGCTGTGCCTTCAGCTGCCTGGGGCCCTGAGCTCTGGAACTCCCTCTCTAAACCTCTCCACCTCCCTCTCTCTCTCTCTCTCTTCTCCTTTAAGATGTTCCTTAAATCCTCCTCCCACCCCCACCGTGACTGAGATTTGGTCACCTGACCTAGCAACTCCACATGTGTCTCGGTTAGCACCTTGGGAATCGTCCTGCCCCATCCAGGCTGTCTAAACGCAAGGATATTGTTCCTCAGGTGAAGGTTTTTGGAAGACTAACCTCTGAATTTTTTCTTCACTCAACCTCGACCCTCCCCTCCCCGATCAACAACTCCCCTCCTCCTCCACCCCACCCACCACCACCACCACCCGGCCGGGCCCCAGACATTGAACAGAACATTGAGCAGAACGAGACCTGTTCCTCAGCTGACCTCAGGATACGCAAGTCTCAGGTGAGAGCGCGCGGGGTTTACCTTCTCTTTGAGGGGCGCAGAGGGGTTAATCGGCCAGGGAGGTCAGCGCCGGGCGCGCGTGTCAGAGGCAGCGAGGGAGAGGGGCCCCCTCGAAACAGGCCGAAACGCACTGCGTGACCCGGAATGGGTTGGGAGGAGACCATTCTGCCCATCGTCTTCATCCTAGCGCTCTTGAGAGGTCCATCGAATCAGGCCTGTTCCTCTCGTTCTTTGTCCTCCCCCCCACACCGCCTCATCCACCCTTCGAAAATCCCCTCACGACTTCTCCTTCAGGACGGGATGTTAAATTCGTTGACCCCCAGTCTACGCCCCCCTCCTCCCCTCGGGTGGATGGGAAGATCCCACAGCTGCTGTCGGAAGGAAGTGGTCGCCTCCCCGGTGACCTGGGCCCAGTATTTACCCATCAACCAGCATCAGGTGACCCACCTCCTGACTCCCCCAAAGCCTGTCCACCATCGACAAGGCACAAGTCAGGAGTGTGATGGAATACTCCCCACTTGCCTGGATGAGTTGCAGCTCCCACAACACTCGAGAAGCTCGACACCGTCCAGGACAAAGCAGCCGCGCTTAAATCGACACCCCATCCACAAACATTCACTCCCTCCACCACCGACACACAGTAGCAGCAGTGTGTGTACCATCTACAAGATGCACTGCAGCAACTCACCAAGGCTCCTTCGACAGCACCTTCCAAACCCACGACCTCTACCATCTAGAAGGACAAGGGCAGCAGACACGTGGGGAACACCCACCACCTGGAAGTTCCCCTCCGAGCCCCTCACCATCCCGACTTGGGAATATATCGGCCGTTCCTTCACTGTCGCTGGGTTCAAAATCCTGGAACTCCCTCCCTAACAGCGCCGTGGGTGTACCTACACCACACGGGGACAAAATCCTGGAACTCCCTCCCTAACAGCGCCGTGGGTGTACCTACACCACACGGACAAAATCCTGGAACTCCCTCCCTAACAGCGCCGTGGGTGTACCTACACCACACGGACAAAATCCTGGAACTCCCTCCCTAACAGCGCCGTGGGTGTACCTACACCACACGGGGACAAAATCCTGGAACTCCCTCCCTAACAGCACTGTGGGTGTACCTACACCACACGGGGACAAAATCCTGGAACTCCCTCCCTAACAGCGCTGTGGGTGTACCTACACCACACGGACAAAATCCTGGAACTCCCTCCCTAACAGCGCCGTGGGTGTACCTACACCACACGGACAAAATCCTGGAACTCCCTCCCTAACAGCGCCGTGGGTGTACCTACACCACACGGACAAAATCCTGGAACTCCCTCCCTAACAGCACTGTGGGTGTACCTACACCACACGGGGACAAAATCCTGGAACTCCCTCCCTAACAGCGCTGTGGGTGTGCCTACACCACACGGACAAAATCCTGGAACTCCCTCCCTAACAGCGCCGTGGGTGTACCTACACCACACGGACAAATTCCTGGAACTCCCTCCCTAACAGCGCCGTGGGTGTACCTACACCACACGGACAAAATCCTGGAACTCCCTCCCTAACAGCGCCATGGGTGTACCTACACCACAGGGACAAAATCCTGGAACTCCCTCCCTAACAGCACTGTGGGTGTACCTACACCACACGGGGACAAAATCCTGGAACTCCCTCCCTAACAGCGCTGTGGGTGTACCTACACCACACGGACAAAATCCTGGAACTCCCTCCCTAACAGCGCTGTGGGTGTACCTACACCACAGGGACAAAATCCTGGAACTCCCTCCCTAACAGCGCTGTGGGTGTACCTACACCACACGGACAAAATCCTGGAACTCCCTCCCTAACAGCGCTGTGGGTGTACCTACACCACACGGGGACTGCAGCGGCTCAAGAAGGCAGCTCATCCCCACCTTCTCAAGGGGGCAATTTTAAAAAAAAATGTATTCATTCAGGGGATGTGGGCGTCACTGGCTGGGCCCAGCATTTATTGCCCATCCCTAATTGCCCTTGTTCAGAGGGCATTTTAAGAGTCAACCACATGGCTGTGGGGTCTGGAGTCACTTGTAGGCCAGACCAGGGAAGGATGGGGCAGATTTCCTTTCCCTAAAAAGGGCATTAGTGACCCAGATGGGAATCGATGATGGTTTCATGGTCATTGTTAGACTTTTAATTCCAGATTTTCCTGAGTGAATTCATATTTCACCGTCTGCCTGTGGTGGGATTTGAACCTGCGTCCCCCAGAACGTTAACCTGGCTCTCTGCATTACAAACCCATTGACAATACCACTATGCCACCACCTTCCACCACCCCCCTGCCCACCGAGTTAGGGCTGGCCTGGCCTGTGATGCCCACCAAAGCCAACCATCTGCATCAATGATCACCTCGTTGCTAATGGAAGCTTGCTGTGCGCCAAGGGACTGTCGCGCGTCCTCCATTACAACAGCTACAAAGTGCTGCACAGACAATGAATGGATTCATACGCATCAGGAGCAGGAAGAGGCCACTCGGCCCCTCGAACCTGCTCCCCCATCCAATAAGATGGTGGCTGATCTGATTGTAACCTCAGCCCCACATTCCCGCCTGACCTCCCCCCACTATAACCTTATTTTTAAACAGTGACCCCTCCCTCGTTCTAGATTCTCCCACAAGAGGAAACATCCTCTCCACATCCACCCCTGTCCGAGACCCCTCAGGATCTTAAAGGTTTCAATCAAGTCGCCCTCTCACTCTTCTAAACTCCAGCGGATACGAGTCTAACCTGTCCAGCCTTTCCTCATAAGGACAACCCACCCATTCCTGGGATTAGTCTGGTAAACCTTCTCTGAACTGCTTCCAACGCATTTACATCCTTCCTTAAATAAGGAGACCAGTTACTGTACACAATACTCCAGATGTGGTCTCACCAGTGCCCTGTACAACTGGAGCGTAACCTCCCTACTTTTATATTCAATTCTCCTCACAATAAATGATAAGATTCTATTCACTTTCCTCATTACCTGCTGTACCTGCAAAACTAACCTTTTGTGATTCATGCACTAGGACACCCAGATCCCTCTGCAATCTCAGAGCTCTGCAATCTGACCCTCCGACAGTGCGGCACTCCCTCAGTACTCACCCTCCGACAGTGCGGCACTCCCTCAGTACTGACCCTCCGACAGTGCAGCACTCCCTCAGTACTGACCCTCCGACAGTGCGGCACTCCCTCAGTACTGACCCTCCGACAGTGCGGCACTCCCTCAGTACTGACCCTCCCACAGTGCGGCACTCCCTCAGTACTGACCCTCCGACAGTGTGGCGTTCCCTCAGCACTGACCCTTCGACAGTGCAGCACTCCCTCAGTACTGACCCTCCGACAGTGCGGCGCTCCCTCAGTACTGACCCTCCGACAGTGCGGCGCTCCCTCAGTACTGACCCTCCGACAGTGCGGCACTCCCTCAGTACTGACCCTCCGACAGTGCGGCGCTCCCTCAGTACTGACCCTCTGACAGTGCGGCGCTCCCTCAGTACTGACCCTCCGACAGTGCGGCACTCCCTCAGTACTGACCCTCCGACAGTGCGGCACTCCCTCAGTACTGACCCTCCGACAGTGCGGCACTCCCTCAGTACTGACCCTCCGACAATGCAGCACTCCCTCAGTACTGACCCTCCGACAGTGCGGTGCTCCCTCAGTACTGACCCTCCGACAGTGCGGCACTCCCTCAGTACTGACCCTCCGACAGTGCGGCGCTCCCTCAGTACTGACCCTCCGACAGTGCGGCACTCCCTCAGTACTGACCCTCCGACAGTGCGGCACTCCCTCAGTACTGACCCTCCGACAATGCAGCACTCCCTCAGTACTGACCCTCCGACAGTGCGGCGCTCCCTCAGTACTGACCCTCCGACAGTGCGGCACTCCATGCCCTGTGGGTCAGTCTGTGTGTGTGTGTGAGTGTTGATGCTGACGTTGTTGACCTGCCTCTGGTCCGAGCGCTGGACCCAGGCAGGGTCGGGTTCCTGATCGGGATGATGATGATTGTGAAGGGGGGTCGATCCCCCCACAGGCTGAAGCCGCCCTCGAGGTTCATGTCCTGTCTTTACCTCCTCTCCCTCCTCCCTTCCAGCATTCCGTGTTATCCCGGAAGTTTGTGGATGTCATGACGAAATACAACGAGGCTCAGGTCGACTTTCGGGAGAGGAGCAAGGGTCGGATCCAGAGACAGCTCGAAATCAGTGAGTAGAGGCGGGGAAGCCAGATTGAACCAACCTGTACCCCCGACCTGTCCCCGTGTCCTGTAAACCCCCCGCCCACCGAGGGAGCCTCCACGCCCGAGGGCTCACGGGGTTTGACCGGGAGCCGGAGTTTTACAGACTTGCGCAAACACGTCGCCAAAAAAAAAACACTACTCCTGAGGTCCCGGGGTTTTCCGGTGTCGCCGGGGACATTGTCGCAGGCGGGGATGGAACGTTCGGAGAGTGACTGGCGGGAACCGGAAAATCACATCCTGAGTGTGGGAGAGCTACCACGTGTGAGTGTGTGTGTGTGTGTGTGACTGAGTGTCAGTGTGTGTGTGTGTGAATGTGAGAGTGTATGTGTGAGTGTGAGACTGTGTGTGTGTGTGTGTGTGTGTGTGAGTGTGAGAGTGTATGTGTGAGTGTGAGAGTGTATGTGTGAGTGTGAGACTGTGTGTGTGAGTGTGTGTGTGCCTTTGTCTGTGTGTGTTTCTGTGTATGTTTTTGTCTGTGTGTGTGTACGTGTGCCTATGTGTATCTGTATGTCTCTTTGAGTGTGTGAGCGTGTGTGTGCGTCTGTGTGTGTGCGTCTATGTGTTTTTGTATGTTTGTGTGCGTGTGTGTGTGTGTTTCTGTCTTTGTGTGTGTGTATGTGTTTGTGTCTTTGAGTGTGTGTATGTGCCTCTGTTTGTGTGTGTGCCTGTGTTTGTGTGTGTGTATGTGTGTGTTTCTGTCTTTGTGTGTGTATGTGCCTCTGTTTGTGTGCCTGTGCCTGTGTTTGTGTTTGTATGTGTGTTTCTGTCTTTCTGTGTGTGGGTATGTGCCTCTGTGTTTGTGTGTGTGTGTGTGTGAGTGTGTGTGTGAGTGTGAGACTGTGTGTGTGAGTGTGTGTGTGCCTTTGTCTGTGTGTGTTTCTGTGTATGTTTTTGTCTGTGTGTGTGTACGTGTGCCTATGTGTATCTGTATGTCTCTTTGAGTGTGTGAGTGTGTGTGTGCGTCTGTGTGTGTGCGTCTGTGTTTTTGTATGTTTGTGTGCGTGTGTGTGTGTGTTTCTGTCTTTGTGTGTGTGTATGTGTTTGTGTCTTTGTGTGTGTGTATGTGCCTCTGTTTGTGTGTGTGCCTGTGTTTGTGTGTGTGTATGTGTGTGTTTCTGTCTTTGTGTGTGTATGTGCCTCTGTTTGTGTGCCTGTGCCTGTGTTTGTGTTTGTGTGTGTGTATATGTGTGTTTCTGTCTTTCTGTGTGTGGGTATGTGCCTCTGTGTTTGTGTTTGTGTGTGTGTGTGTGTGTGTTTCTGTCTTTGTGTGTGTATGTGCCTCTGTGTTTGTGTGTGTATGTGTGTGTTTCTGTCTGTGTGTGTGTGTGTGTGTGTGCTTGTGTTTGTGTGTTTGTCTGTGTGTGTGTGTGTGTGTGCCTGTGTGTGTGTGTGTGTGTGTGCGTTGTTGATCCAGGTTGGACCCCTCAATTTGCCACCGTCTGTCTGGGACAACCCCAAATTGTTATGCTCCCGGGTAAGGAGGGATGAACTGGCTCCCCTTCTTTATTCAACCCCCTCGGTTGGCCGTACCAAGATTAATTTAAAAAGGATCCCTTCCCTCGTGGATACTCTTTCCCAGTCCAGGTGTATTTATGTTTTAAAAGGAGCCAATTTAACCCGGCTTTCTTGAGTGAAAGAAAGAGTGAGCTTATTAGTTACTAAAACATGAGAAAAAATAATAAACAGAGCACACATACACACAGGTTAGAGATGAAAAGTGAGTCCCAAAATAGAAGTTGAAGAAAAGATATACGAATCAGTCTTTGGCTTGTCCGTGAGGAATAGATGATGAAACGTTGCGACCGATAAAGTTGGGTGATTCCGGTAGAGCTGACTTCGGGCAGTTGAGCAGTGAGTTAGGAGATACTTGGGTTCTGCAGGTTAGCCGAAAGGGGTTGTCCTGTTTTCTTTTTGACTGTAGCTTTGCTGACTTGTGACTTGGTCCCTCCAATCGGAGAGAACGGACTTTTTTACCCGCAAGGGCAGGGATGTCTGGTTGATGTTCTTCAGCTGTGACCTTCACAGCACACACACACACACACACACACCAGACCTGGAACATCAAAACTAGCACATGGAGACCGGGGTTGCAGTTGGCTTTTAATTCCTTTCCTTGTGTATTCCTGGAAGGGAAAACAAAAACAAAAAAATGGCCAGGATTTTATGGTGTGTCTCCCTCCCCCTCCCACCCCGGCAGATGCGGTGAGCCATTTAAATCTCCATTCAGTTCAGCGGGACCCGTAATATCCCGTGGGGTGGGAGGGATCATAAAATCCTGGCCCGTGTCTTTTGCCCAGGCCTGCTTTCTTTTCAACTCACATCATGTCCACAGTCGGGGATATAACTCACAGGGGGTGGTTCCTGCTGAGACAGTAATCAGCCCCCATTATCTCCGCAACCACAGGAGATTAGAGTTCAGTTTTTGCATTGCATCTCTCCCTTTTGAAGTCTCTCTGTCCAAAGTAGGTGCAACATTCCGTTCTCTCTGGACGAGTTGGTCAAGTGTAATCCACACAGGAATTTTTCCAGCAAGTGGTTGCTTTACAGTCTCAGCCAACCTTTGCTGGTTTGTCCCCTTTTCAAAAGCACGTGTCCTACTTATAAATTCGACCTGCCTGTGAGGAACCTGGACGATGGTTTGCTCTCGCGATGAGGTCAGGCCTGGGTGTATTGAG
>NW_027598190.1:0-51505 GCF_964194155.1 Cetorhinus maximus
CACGGGGAGGTTAAAGGGACAGAAATTGAGATCACGGGAGGGTTAAAGGGACAGAGAGTGAGATCACGGGGAAGTTAAAGGGACAGGGAGAGAGATCACTGGGAGGTTAAACGCACGCAAAGTGAGATCACGGGGAGTTAAAGGGACAGAGAGTGAGATCACGGGAGGGTAAAAGGAATAGAGAGTGAGATCACGGGGAGGCTTAAAGGAAGGAGAGTGAGATCACGTGAAGGTTAAAGGGACAGAGAGTGAGATCACGGGAGGGTTAAAGTTACAGAGAGTGAGATCACGGGAGGGTTAAAGTTACAGAGAGTGAGATCACGGGAAGCTTAACGGGACAGATAGTGAGATCACGGGGAGGTTAAAGGGACAGAGATTGAGATCACGGGGAGGTTAAAGGGGCAAAGATTGAGATCGGGGACAGTCAACAGGACAAATAGTGAGAACAGGGTCTGTTAAAGGGACAGAGATTGCGATCACGGGGAGGTTAAAGGGACAGAGAGAGAGATCACGGGGAGTTTAAAAGGCCGAGACCGAGATCATGGGGAAGTTAAAGGGACAGAGAGTGAGATCACGGGGAGTTAAAGTAACAGAGAGTGAGATTATGGGGAGTTAATGGGACATGGAGTGAGATCACGGTGAGGTTAAAGGGGCAGAGAGTCAGTTCACGGGGACGTTAAAGTGACAGAGTGAAATCGCAGAGATGTTAAAGCGACAGAGAGAGAGATCACGGGGAGTTTATAAGGACAGAGACAGAGATGACGGTGAGGTTATTGGGAAAGAGAGAGAGATCACGGGGAGGTTAAACGTACACAGAGTGTGATAACGGGGAGGTAAAAGGGCCAGAGAGTGAGATCACGGGAAGGTTAAGTGGACAGAGAGTGAGATGACGGGGATAGTAAAGGGACGGACAGTGTGATCACGGGGAGATAAAAGGGACAGAGAGAGAGATCACGGTGAGGTTAAAGTGACAGAGAGTGAGATCACTGGGAGGTTAAAAAGAGTGAAATTGAGATCTCGGGGAGGTTAAAGTGGCTGAGAGTGAGATCACAGGGAGGTTAAATGGACAGAGAGTGAGATCACGGGAGGGTTAAAGGGACAGAGAGTGAGATCACGGGGAATTTAAAGGGACAGAGTGTAAGATCAAGGGGAGGTTAAAGGGACAGAGAGTGAGATTACTTGGAGGTTAAAGGGACAGAGAGTGAGTTAAGTGGAGGTTAAAGGGCCAGAGATTGAGAACACGGCGAGGTTAAAGGAACAGAGAGTGAGATCACGGAGATGTTAAAGGGACAGAGATTGAGATCACGGGGATGTTAAAGAGACAGAGACTGAGATCACGGGGAGGTTAAAGGGACAGAAAGTGAGATTACGGGGAGGTTAAAGGGACAGTGAGTGAGATCACGGGGAGGTTAAAGGGACAGAATGTGAGATCATGGGGAGGTTAAAGGGACAGGGAGTGAGATCACGGGGAGGTTATAGGGACAGAGAGAGAGATCACGGGGAGGTTATAGGGACAGAGAGTGAAATCTCTGGGACATTAAATGGACAGAGAGTATGATCACAGGGAGATTAAAGGGACAGAGAGTGAGATCACGGGAGGGTTAAGGTTACAGAGAGTGAGATCACGGGAAGCTTAACGGGACAGAGAGTGAGATCACGGGGAGGTTAAAGGGACAGAGATTGAGCTCACGGGGAGCTTAAACGGGCAAAGATTGAGATCGGGGACAGTCAAAAGGACAAATAGTGAGAACAGGGACTGTTAAAGGGACAGAGATTGCGATCACGGGGAGGTTAAAGGGACAGAGAGAGAGATCACGGGGAGTTTAATAGGCCGAGACTGAGATCATGGGGAAGTTAAAGTGACAGAGAGTGAGATCACTGCGAGGTTAAAAAGAGTGAAAGTGAGATCACGGGGAGTTTAAAGTGGCTGAGAGTGAGATCACGGGGAGGTTAAATGGACAGAGAGTGAGCTCACGGGGAGGTTAAAGGGACAGAGAGTGAGATCACGGGAGGGTTAAAGGGACAGAGAGTAAGATCACGGGGAAGTTAAAGGGACAGAGTATAAGATCAAGGGGAGGTTAACGGGACAGAGATTGAGATCACTTGGAGGTTAAAGGGACAGAGAGTGAGTTAAGTGGAGGTTAAATGGACAGAGAGTAAGATCACGGGGAGTTAAAGGGACAGAGAGTGAGATCACGGGAGGGTAAAAGGAATAGAGAGTGAGATCACGGGGAGGTTAAAGGGACAGAGAGTGAGATTACGGGGAGGTTAAAGGGACAGTGAGTGAGATCACGGGGAGGTTAAAGGGACAGAGAGTGAGATCACGGGGAGGTTAAAGGGACAGGGAGTGAGATCACGGGGAGGTTATAGGGACAGGGAGAGAGATCACGGGGAGGTTATAGGGACAGAGAGTGAGATCATGGGGACATTAAATGGACAGAGAGTATGATCACAGGGAGATTAAAGGGACAGAGAGTGAGATCACGGGAGGGTTAAAGTTACAGAGAGTGAGATCACGGGAAGCTTAACGGGACAGAGAGTGAGATCACGGGGAGGTTATAGGGACAGAGATTGAGATCACGGGGAGCTTAAATGGGCAAAGATTGAGATCGGGGACAGTCAAAAGGACGAATAGTGAGAACAGGGACTGTTAAAATGACGGAGATTGCGATCACGGGGAGGTTAAAGGGACAGAGAGAGAGATCACGGGGAGTTTAAAAGGCCGAGACTGAGATCATGGGGAAGTTAAAGGGACAGAGAGTGAGATCACGGGGAGTTAAAGGGACAGAGAGAGAGATCACGGGGAGTTTAAAAGGCCGAGACTGAGATCATGGGGAAGTTAAAGTGACAGAGTGAGATCGCAGAGATGTTAAAGGGACAGAGAGAGAGATCACGGGGAGTTTATAAGGACAGAGACTGAGATCACGGGGAGGCTAATGGGACAGAGAGTGAGATGACAGGGATAGTAAAGGGACGGACAGTGAGATCACGGGGAGGTAAAAGGGACAGAGAGAGAGATCACGGGGAGGTTAAAGTGACAGAGAGTGAGATCACGGGGAGGTTAAAGGGACTGAGAGTGAGATCACGGGGAGGTTAAAGTGGCTGAGAGTGAGATCACGGGGAGGATAAATGGACAGAGAGTGAGCTCACGGGGAGGTTAAAGGGACAGAGAGTGAGATCAAAGGAGGGTTAAAGGGACAGAGAGTGAGATCACGGGGAAGTTAAAGGGACAGAGTGTAAGATCAAGGGGAGGTTAAAGGGACAGAGATTGAGATCACTTGGAGGTTAAAGGGACAGAGATTGAGTTAAGTGGAGGTTAAAGGGCCAGAGATTGAGAACACGGCGAGGTTAAAGGAACAGAGAGTGAGATCACGGAGATGTTAAAGGGACAGAGAGTGAGATCACGGGGAGATTAAAGGGGCAGTGAGTGAGATCACTTGGATGTTAAATGGACTGAGATTGAGATCACGGGGTGTTTAAAGGGACAGAGAGAGAGATCACGGGTAGTTTAAAAGGACAGAGACTGAGATCATGGGGAGGTTAAAGGGACAGGGAGAGAAATCACTGGGAGGTTAAACGCACGCAGAGTGAGATCACGGGGAGTTAAAGGGACAGAGAGTGAGATCACGGGAGGGTAAAAGGAATAGAGAGTGAGATCACGGGGAGGCTTAAAGGAAGGAGAGTGAAATCACGTGGAGGTTAAAGGGACAGAGAGTGAGATTACGGGGAGTTTCAAGGAACAGTGAGTGAGATCACGGGGAGGTTAAAGGGACAGAGAGTGAGATCACGGGGAGGTTAAAGGGACAGGGAGTGAGATTACGGGGAGGTTAAAGGAACAGTGAGTGAGATCACAGGGAGGTTAAAGGGACAGAGAGTGAGATCACGGGGAGGTTAAAGGGACAGAGAGAGAGATCACGGGGAGGTTATAGGGACAGAGAGTGAGATCACGGGGACATTAAATGGACAGAGAGTATGATCACAGGGAGATTAAAGGGACAGAGAGTGAAATCACGGGAGGGTTAAAGTTACAGTGAGTGAGATCATGGGAAGCTTAACGGGACAGAGAGTGAGATCACGGGGAGGTTAAAGGGACAGAGATTGAGATCACGGGGAGCTTAAAGGGGCAAAGATTGAGATCGGGGACAGTCAAAAGGACAAATAGTGAGAACAGGGACTGTTAAAGGGACAGAGATTGCGATCACGGGGAGGTTATAGGGACAGAGAGAGAGATCACGGGGAGTTTAAAAGGCCGAGACTGAGATCATGGGGAAGTTAAAGGGACAGAGAGTGAGATCACGGGGAGTTAAAGGGACAGAGAGTGAGATCACGGGGAGTTAAAGGGACAAGGAGAGAGATCACGGGGGGATTAAAGGGGCAGAGAGTCAGTTCACGGGGACGTTAAAGTGACAGAGTGAGATCGCAGAGATGTTAAAGGGACAGAGAGAGAGATCACGGGGAGTTTATAAGGACAGAGACTGAGATCACGGGGAGGTTAATGGGACAGAGAGAGAGATCACGGGGAGGTTAAATGGACAGAGAGTGAGATCACGGGGAGGTTAAAGGGACAGAGAGTGAGATGACGGGTATATTAAAGGGACGGACAAGTGACATCACGGGGAGGTAAAAGGGACAGAGAGTGAGATCACTGGAAAGTTAAAGGGACAGAGAGTGAGATGACGGGGATAGTAAAGGGACGGACAGTGAGATCACGGGGAGGTAAAAGGGACAGAGAGAGAGATCACGGGGAGGTTAAAGTAACAGAGAGTGAGATCACGGGGAGGTTAAATGGACAGAGAGTGAGCTCACGGGGAGGTTAAAGGGACAGAGAGTGAGATCACGGGAGGGTTAAAGGGACAGAGAGTGAGATCACGGGGAAGTTAAAGGGACAGAGTGTAAGATCAAGGGGAGGTTAAAGGGACAGAGATTGAGATCACTTGGAGGTTAAAGAGACAGAGAGTGAGTTAAGTGGAGGTTAAAGGGCCAGAGATTGAGAACAAGGCGAGGTTAAAGGAACAGAGAGTGAGATCACGGAGATGTTAAAGGGACAGAGAGTGAGATCACGGGGAGATTAAAGGGACAGTGAGTGAGATCACTGGGATGTTAAATCGACTGAGATTGAGATCACGGGGTGGTTAAAGGGACAGAGAGCGAGATCACTGGCAGTTTAAAAGTACAGAGAATGAGATCATGGGGAGGTTAAAGGGACAGGGAGAGAGATCACGGGGAGGTTAAACGCACGCAGAGTGAGATCACGGGGAGTTAAAGGGACAGGGAGTGAGATCACGGGGGGGTTATAGGGACAGGGAGAGAGATCACGGTGAGGTTATAGGGACAGAGAGTGATTTAAGTGAAGGTTAAAGGACCAGAGATTGAGAACACGGGGAGATTAAAGGAACAGAGATTGAGATCACGGAGATGTTAAAGGGACAGAGATTGTGATCACGGGGATGTTAAAGGGACAGAGACTGAGATCACGGGCAGGTTAAAGGGACGGAGAGTGAGATTACGGGAAGGTTAAAGGGACAGTGATTGAGATCACGGGGAGGTTAAAGGGACAGAATGTGAGATCATGGGGAGGTTAAAGGGACAGGGAGTGAGATCAAGGGGAGGTTATAGGGACAGAGAGAGAGATCACGGGGAGGTTATAGGGACAGAGAGTGAGATCACGGGGAGTTAAAGGGACAGAGAGTGAGATCACGGGAGGGTAAAAGGAATAGAGAATGAGATCACGGGGAGGCTTAAAGGAAGGAGAGTGAGATCACGTGGAGGTTAAAGGGGCAGAGAGTGAGATTACGGGGAGTTTAAAGGGACAGCGAGTGAGATCACGGGAGTGTAAAAGCAATAGAGAGTGAGATCACGGGGAGGTTTAAAGGAAGGAGAGTGAGATCACGTGGAGGTTAAAGGGACAGAGAGTGAGATTACGGGGAGGTTAATGGGACAGTGAGTGAGATCACGGGGAGGTTAAAGGGACAGAGAGTGAGATCACGGGGAGGTTAAAGGGACAGGGAGTGAGATCACGGAGAGGTTATAGGGACAGAGAGAGAGATCACGGGGAGTTTATAGGGACAGAGAGTGAGATCACGGGGACATTAAATGGACAGAGAGTATGATCACAGGGAGTTTAAAGGGACAGAGAGTGAGATCACGGGAGGGTTAAAGTTACAGAGAGTGAAATCACGTGAAGGTTAAAGGGACAGAGAGTTAGATGAAGGGGAGTTTAAAAGGACAGAGACTGAGATCACGAGAGGTTAAAGGGACAGAGCGAGAGATCACTGGGAGTTTAAAAGGATAGAAAGTGAGATCACGGCGAAGTTATAGGGACAGAGAGTGACAACACGGGGAGGTTAAAGGGACAGAGAGTGAGATCACGGGGAGATTAAAGGGACAGAGAGTGAGATCACAGTGAGGCAAAAGGAACAGAGAGTGAGATCAGGGGGAGGTTAAAGGGACAGAGAGTGAGATCACGGGGAGGTTAAAGGGACAGAGAGTGGGATCACGGGTAGGTTAAAGGGAAAGAGAGTGAGTTAAGGGGAGGTTTAATGACAAGACATTGAGAACATGGGGAGGTTAAAGAGACAGAGAGTGAGATAACGGGGCGGTTAAAGGGCCAGAGAGTTAGATGACGGTGAGGTTAAAAGGACAGAGACAAGATCACGGGGAGGTTAAAGGGACAGAGAGAGAGATCACGAGGAGGTTAAACGTACACAGAGTGAGATCACGGGGAGGTTAATGGGACAGTGAGTGAGATCACGGGGAGTTTAAAAGGATAGAGAGTGTGATTACGGGGAGGTTACAGGGACAGAGACTGAGATCACGGGGACATTAAATGGACAGAGAGTATGATCACAGGGAGTTTAAAGGGACAGAGAGTGAGATCACGGGAGGGTTAAAGTTACAGAGAGTGAGATCACGGGAAGCTTAACGGGACAGAGAGTGAGATCACGGGGAGGTTAAAGGGACAGAGATTGAGTTAAGGGTAGGTAAAATGGCCAGAGATTGAGAACACGGCGAGGTTAAAGGGACAGTGAGTGAAATCACGGGGAATGTTAAAGGGACAGAGAGTGAGATCACGAGGAGGTTAAAGGGACAGAGAGTGAGTTAAGGGTATGTAAAAGGGCCAGAGATTTAGAACACGGCGAGGTTAAAAGGAAAGTGAGTGAGATCACGGGGATGTTAAAGGGACAGAGAGAGAGATCACGGGGAGTTAAACGCACATAGAGTGAGATCACGGGGAGTTAAACGCACATAGAGTGAGATCACGGGGAGTTAAAGGGACAGAGAGTGAGATCACGGGGAGGTTAAAGGGACTGAGAGTGAGATCACGGTGAGGTTAAAGGGACAGAGAGTGAGATCACGGGGACCTTACGGGGAAAGAGAATGAGATCACGGGGAGGTTAATGGGACAGAGAGTGAGATCACGGGGAGGTTAAAGGGACAGAGAGTGAAATCACGTGAAGGTTAAAGGGACAGAGAGTTAGATGAAGGGGAGTTTAAAAGGACAGAGACTGAGATCACGAGAGGTTAAAGGGACAGAGCGAGAGATCACTGGGAGTTTAAAAGGATAGAAAGTGAGATCACGGCGAAGTTATAGGGACAGAGAGTGACAACACGGGGAGGTTAAAGGGACAGAGAGTGAGATCACGGGGAGATTAAAGGGACAGAGAGTGAGATCACAGTGAGGCAAAAGGAACAGAGAGTGAGATCAGGGGGAGGTTAAAGGGACAGAGAGTGAGATCACGGGGAGGTTAAAGGGACAGAGAGTGGGATCACGGGTAGGTTAAAGGGAAAGAGAGTGAGTTAAGGGGAGGTTAAAGGACAAGACATTGAGAACATGGGGAGGTTAAAGAGACAGAGAGTGAGATAACGGGGCGGTTAAAGGGCCAGAGAGTTAGATGACGGTGAGGTAAAAGGACAGAGACAAGATCACGGGGAGGTTAAAGGGACAGAGAGAGAGATCACGAGGAGGTTAAACGTACACAGAGTGAGATCACGGGGAGGTTAATGGGACAGTGAGTGAGATCACGGGGAGTTTAAAAGGATAGAGAGTGTGATTACGGGGAGGTTACAGGGACAGAGACTGAGATCACGGGGAGGTTAAAGGGAAAGAGAGTGAGATGAAGGGGAGGTAAAAGGGACAGAGAGTGAGATCACGGGGAGGTTAAAGGGACAGAGAGTGAGATGACGGGGAGGTAAAAGGGACAGAGAGTGAGATCACGGGGAGGTTAAAGGGACAGAGAGTGAGATCACAGGGATGTTAAAGGGACAGAGTGTGAGATCACGGGGAGGTTAAAGGGGCAGAGAGTGAGTTCACGGGGAGGTTAAATGGACAGGGAGTGAGATCACGGGGAGGTTATAGGGACAGAGAGAGATATCACGGGGAGGTTATAGGGACAGAGAGTGAGATCACGAGGACATTAAGTGGACAGAGAGTATGATCACAGGGAGGTTAAAGGGACAGAGAGTGAGATCACGGGAAGCTTAACGGGACAGAGAGTGAGATTACGGTGACCTTAAAGGGACAGAGATTGAGATCACGGGGAGGTTAAAGGGGCAAAGATTGAGATCGGGGACAGTCAAAAGGACAAATAGTGAGAACTGGGACTGTTAAAGGGACAGAGATTGCGATCACGGGGAGGTTAAAGGGACAGAGAGAGAGATCACGGGGAGTTTAAAAGACCGAGACTGAGATCATGGGGAAGTTAAAGGGACAGAGAGTGAGATCACGGGGTGTTAGAGGGACAGAGGGTGAGATCACGGGGAGTTAATGGGAAATGGAGTGAGATCACGATGAGGTTAAAGGGGCAGAGAGTCAGTTCACGGGAAGGTTAAAGTGACAGAGTGAGATCGCGGAGATGTTAAATGGACAGAGAGAGAGATCACGGGGAGGTTAATGGGACAGAGAGAGAGATCGAGGGGAGGTTAAACGTACACAGAGTGAGCTCACGGGGAGGTTAAAGGGACAGAGAGTGAGATGACGGGTATATTAAAGGGATGGACAGTGACATCACGGGGATGTAAAAGGGACAGAGAGTGAGATGACGGGGATAGTAAAGGGACGGACAGTGAGATCACGCTGAGGTAAAAGGGACAGAGAGAGAGATCACGGGGAGGTTAAAGTGACAGAGAGTGAGATCACGGGGAGGTTAAAGGGACTAAGAGTGAGATCACTGGGAGGTTAAAAAGAGTGAAAGTGAGATCACGGGGAAGTTAAAGTGGCTGAGAGTGAGATCACGGGGAGGTTAAAGGGACAGAGAGTGAGATCACGGGAGGGTTAAAGGGACAGAGAGTGAGATCACGGGGAAGTTAAAGGGACAGGGTGTAAGATCAAGGGGAGGTTTTAGGGACAGAGATTGAGATCACTTGGAGGTTAAAGGGACAGAGAGTGAGTTAAGCGGAGGTTAAAGGGCCAGAGATTGAGAACACGGTGAGGTTAAAGGAACAGAGAGTGAGATCACGGAGATGTTAAAGGGACAGAGAGCGAGATCACGGGGAGATTAAAGGGACAGTGACTGAGATCACTGGGATGTTAAATGGACTGAGATTGAGATCACGGGGTGGTTAAAGGGACAGAGAGAGAGATCACGGGTAGTTTAAAAGGACAGAGACTGAGATCATGGGGAGGTTAAAGGGACAGGGAGAGAGATCACGGGGAGGTTAAACGCACGCAGAGTGAGATCACGGGGAGTTAAAGGTACAGAGAGTGAGATCACGGGAGGGTAAAACGAATAGAGAGTGAGATCACGGGGAGGCTTAAAGGAAGGAGAGTGAGATAACGTGGAGGTTAAAGGGACAGAGAGTGAGATTACGGGGAGTTTAAAGGGACAGAGACTGGAAGGAGAGTGAGATAACGTGGAGGTTAAAGGGACAGAGAGTGAGATTACGGGGAGTTTAAAGGGACAGAGAGTGAGATCACGGGAGTGTAAAAGGAATAGAGAGTGAGATCACGCTGAGGTAAAAGGGACAGAGAGAGAGATCACGGGGAGGTTAAAGTGACAGAGAGTGAGATCACGGGGAGGTTAAAGGGACTAAGAGTGAGATCACTGGGAGGTTAAAAAGAGTGAAAGTGAGATCACGGGGAAGTTAAAGTGGCTGAGAGTGAGATCACGGGGAGGTTAAAGGGACAGAGAGTGAGATCACGGGAGGGTTAAAGGGACAGAGAGTGAGATCACGGGGAAGTTAAAGGGACAGGGTGTAAGATCAAGGGGAGGTTTTAGGGACAGAGATTGAGATCACTTGGAGGTTAAAGGGACAGAGAGTGAGTTAAGCGGAGGTTAAAGGGCCAGAGATTGAGAACACGGTGAGGTTAAAGGAACAGAGAGTGAGATCACGGAGATGTTAAAGGGACAGAGAGCGAGATCACGGGGAGATTAAAGGGACAGTGACTGAGATCACTGGGATGTTAAATGGACTGAGATTGAGATCACGGGGTGGTTAAAGGGACAGAGAGAGAGATCACGGGTAGTTTAAAAGGACAGAGACTGAGATCATGGGGAGGTTAAAGGGACAGGGAGAGAGATCACGGGGAGGTTAAACGCACGCAGAGTGAGATCACGGGGAGTTAAAGGTACAGAGAGTGAGATCACGGGAGGGTAAAACGAATAGAGAGTGAGATCACGGGGAGGCTTAAAGGAAGGAGAGTGAGATAACGTGGAGGTTAAAGGGACAGAGAGTGAGATTACGGGGAGTTTAAAGGGACAGAGACTGGAAGGAGAGTGAGATAACGTGGAGGTTAAAGGGACAGAGAGTGAGATTACGGGGAGTTTAAAGGGACAGAGAGTGAGATCACGGGAGTGTAAAAGGAATAGAGAGTGAGATCACGGGGAGGTTATAAGGAAGGAGAGTGAGATCACGTGGAGGTTAAAGGGACAGAGAGTGAGATTACGGGGAGGTTAAAGGGACAGTGAGTGAGATCACGGGGAGGTTAAAGGGACAGAGAGTGAGATCACGGGGAGGTTAAAGGAACAGGGAGTGAGATCACGGGGAGGTTATAGGAACAGAGAGAGAGATCACGGGGAGGTTATAGGGACAGAGAGTGAGATCACGGGGACGTTAAATGGACAGAGAGTATGATCACAGGGAGGTTAAATGGACAGAGAGTGAGATCACGGGGAGGTTAAAGGGACAGAGATTGAGATCACGGGGAATTTAAAGGGGCAAAGATTGAGATCGGGGACAGTCAAAAGGACAAATAGTGAGAACAGGGACTGTTAAAGGGACAGAGATTGCGATCACGGGGAGGTTAAAGGGACAGAGAGAGAGATCACGGGGAGTTTAAAAGGCCGAGACCGAGATCATGGGGAAGTTAAAGGGACAGAGAGTGAGATCACAAGGAGTTAAAGGGACAGACAGTGAGATCACGGGGAGTTAATGGGACATGGAGTGAGATCACGGTGAGGTTAAAGGGGCAGAGAGTCAGTTCACGGGGACGTTAAAGTGACAGAGTGAGATCGCAGAGATGTTAAAGGGACAGAGAGAGATCACGGGGAGTTTATAAGGACAGAGACGGAGATCACGGGGAGGTTATTGGGACAGAGAGAGAGATCACAGGGAGGTTAAACGTACACAGAGTGAGATAACGGGGAGGTTAAAGGGACAGAGAGTGAAATGACGGGTATATTAAAGGGACGGACAGTGACATCACGGGGAGGTAAAAGGGAGAGAGAGTGAGATCACGGGAAGGTTAAAGGGGCAGAGAGTGAGATGACGGGGATAGCAAAGGGACGGACAATGAGATCACGGGGAGGTAAAAGGGACAGAGAGAGAGATCATGGGGAGGTGAAAGTGACAGAGAGTGAGATCACGGGGAGGTTAAAGGGACTGAGAGTGAGATCACGGGGAGGTTAAAAAGAGTGAAAGTGAGATCACGGGGAGGTGAAAGTGACAGAGAGTGAGATCACGGGGAGGTTAAAGGGACAGAGAGTGAGATCACGGGGAGGGTTAAATGGACAGAGAGTAAGATCACGGGGAGGTTAAATGGACAGAGAGTGAGCTCACGGGGAGGTTAAAGGGACAGAGAGTGAGATCACGGGAGGTTTAAAGGGACAGAGAGTGAGATCACGGGGAAGTTAAAGGGACAGAGTGTAAGATGAAGGGGAGGTTAATGGGACAGAGATTGAGATCACTTGGTGGTTATAGGGACAGAGAGTGAGTTAATTGGAGGTTAAAGGGCCAGAGATTGAGAACACGGCGAGGTTAAAGGAACAGAGAGTGAGATCATGAAGATGTTAAAGGGACAGAGATTGGGATCACGGGGATGTTAAAGGGACAGAGACTGAGATCACGGGGAAGTTAAAGGGACAGTGAGTGAGATCACGGGGAGGTTAAAGGGACAGAATGTGAGATCATGGGGAGGTTAAAGGGACAGGGAGTGAGATCACGGGGAGGTTATAGGGAGAGAGAGAGAGATCACGGGGAGGTTATATGGACAGAGAGTGAAATCACGGGGTCATTAAATGGACAGAGAGTATGATCACAGGGAGGTTAAAGGGACAGAGAGTGAGATCACGGGAGGGTTAAAGTTACAGAGAGTGAGATCACGGGAAGCTTAACGGGACAGAGAGTGAGATCATGGGGAGGTTAAAGGGACAGAGATTGAGATCACGGGGAGGTTAAAGGGGCAAAGATTGAGATCGGGGACAGTCAAAAGGACAAATAGTGAGAACAGGGATTGTTAAAGGGACAGAGATTGCGATCACGGGGAGGTTAAAGGGACAGAGAGAGAGATCACGGGGAGTTTAATAGGCCGAGACTGAGATCATGGGGAAGTTAAAGGGACAGAGAGTGAGATCACGGGGAGTTAAAGGGACAGAGAGTGAGATCACGGGGAGTTAATGGGACATGGACTGAGATCACGGGGAGATTAAAGGGGCAGGGAGTCAGTTCACGGGGACGTTAAAGTGACAGAGTGAGATCGCAGAGATGTTAAAGGGACAGAGACTGAGATCACGAGGAGGTTAATGGGACAGAGAGAGAGATCACGGGGAGGTTAAACGTACACAGAGTGAGATCACGGGGAGGTTAAAGGGACAGAGAGTGAGATGACGGGTATATTAAAGGGACGGACAGTGACATCACGGGGAGGCAAAAGGGACAGAGAGTGAGATCACGGGAAGGTTAAAGGGACAGAGAGTGAGATGACGGGGATAGTAAAGGGACGGACAGTGAGATCACGGGGAGGTAAAAGGGACATAGAGAGTGATCACGGGGAGGTTAAAGTGACAGAGAGTGAGATCACGGGGAGGTTAAAGGGACTGAGAGTGAGATCACTGGGAGGTTAAAAAGAGTGAAAGTGACATCACGGGCAGGTTAAAGTGGCTGAGAGTGAGATCACGAGGAGGTTAAATGGACAGAGAGTCAGATCACGGGGAGGTTAAACGGACAGAGAGTGAGCTCACGGGGAGGTTAAAGGGACAGAGAGTGAGATCACGGGAGGGTTAAAGGGACAGAGAGTGAGATCACGGGGAAGTTAAAGGGACAGAGTGTAAGATCAAGGAGAGGTTAAAGGGACAGAGATTGAGATCACTTGGAGGTTAAAGGGACAGAGAGTGAGTTAAGTGGAGGTTAAAGGGCCAGAGATTGAGAACAAGGCGAGGTTAAAGGAACAGAGAGTGAGATCACGGAGATGTTAAAGGGACAGAGAGTGAGATCACGTGGAGATTAAAGGGACAGTGAGTGAGATCACTGGGATGTTAAATGGACTGAGATTGAGATCACGGGGTGATTAAAGGGACAGAGAGAGAGATCACGGGTAGTTTAAAAGTACAGAGACTGAGATCATGGGGAGGTTAAAGGGACAGGGAGAGAGATCACGGGAAGGTTAAACGCACGCAGAGTGAGATCACGGGGAGTTAAAGGGACAGAGAGTGAGATCACGGGAGGGTAAAAGGAATAGAGAGTGAGATCACGGGGAGGCTTAAAGGAAGGAGAGTGAGATCACGTGGATGTTAAAGGGACAGAGAGTGAGATTACGGGGAGTTTAAAGGGACAGAGAGTGAGATCACGGGAGTGTAAAAGGAATAGAGAGTGAGATCACGGGGAGGTTTAACGGAAGGAGAGTGAGATCACGTGGAGGTTAAAGGGACAGAGAGTGAGATGACGGGGAGTTTAAAGAGACAGAGAGTGAGATCACAGGGAGGTTAAAGGGACAGGGAGTGAGATCACGGGGCGTTTATAGGGACAGAGAGAGAGATCACGGGGAGGTTATAGGGACAGAGAGTGATTAAGTGGAGGTTAAAGGGCCAGAGATTGAGAACACGGCGAGGTTAAAGGAACAGAGAGTGAGATCACGGAGATGTTAAAGGGACAGAGATTGAGATCACGGGGATGTTAAAGGGACAGAGACTGAGATCACGGGGAGGTTAAAGGGACGGAGAGTGTGATTACGGGGAGGTTCACGGGACAGTGATTGAGATCACGGGGAAATTAAAGGGACAGAATTTGAGATCATGGGGAGGTTAAAGGGACAGGGAGTGAGATCACGGGGTGGTTATAGGGACAGAGAGAGTGATCACGGGGAGGTTATAGGGACAGAGAGTGAAATCACGGGGACATTAAATGGACAGAGAGTATGATCACAGGGAGGTTAAAGGGACAGAGAGTGAGATGACGGGTATATTAAAGGGACGGACAGTGACATCACGGGAGGTAAAAGGGACAGAGAGTGAGATCACGGGAAGGTTAACGGGACAGAGAGTGAGATGATGGGTATAGTAAAGGGACGGACAGTGACATCACGGGGAGGCAAAAGGGACAGAGAGTTAGATCACGGGAAGGTTAAAGGGACAGAGAGTGAGATGACGGGGATAGTAAAGGGACTGAGAGTGAGATCACTGGGAGGTTAAAATGAGTGAAAGTGAGATCACGGGGAGGTTAAAGTGGCTGAGAGTGAGATCACGGGAGGGTTAAAGGGACAGAGAGTCAGATCACGGGGAAGTTAAAGGGACAGAGAGGGAGATCACGGGGAGGTTAAAGGGAATGAGAGTAAGATCACTGGGAGGTTAATGTGACTGAAAGTGAGATCACGGGGAGGTTAAAGGGACTGAGAGTGAGATCACGGGGAGGTTAAAGGGACAGAGATTGAGATTACGGGGAGGTTAAAGGGACTGAGATTGAGATCACGGGGAGGTTAAAGGGACAGAGATTGAGATTACGGGGACGTTAATGGGACAGTGAGTGAGATCACGGGAAGGTTAAAGGGACTGAGAGTGAGATCAGGGGGAGGTTAAATGGGCAGAGAGTAGGATCACGGGGACGTTAAAGGGACAGAGAGTGAGAACACGGGGAGGTTAAAGGGACATTGAGTGAGATCACGGGAAGGTTAAAGGGACAGTGAGTGAGATCACGGGGATGTTATAGGGACAGAGAGTGAGATCACGGGGATGTTATAGGGACAGAGAGTGAGAACACGGGGAGGTTAAAGGGACATTGAGTGAGATCACGGGAGGGTTAAAGGGACAGAGAGTGAGATCACTTGGAGGTTAAAGGGACAGAGAGTTTGTTAAGGGGAGGTTAAAGGGCCAGAGATTGAGATCACGGAGATGTTAATGGGACAGAGATTGAAATCACGTGGAGGTTAAAGGGACAGTGAGTGAGAACACGGGGATGTTAAAGGGACAGAGACTGAGATCATGGGGAGTTTAAAGGGACAGAGAGTGAGATCACGGGGAGGTTAAAGGGACAGACAGTGAGATCACGGAGAAGTTAAAGGTACAGAGAAAGTGATCACGGGGAGGTTAAAGGGACATAGAGTGAGATCACAGGGTTGTTAAAGGGACAGAAGGTGACATCAGGGGGAGGTGAAAGGGACAGAGAGTGACAACAGGGACAGTGAAAGGGACAGAGATTGAGATCAGGGACTGTTAAAGGGATAGAGATTGAGAGCAGGCACAGTTAAAGGGACAGAGAGTGACATCAGATACAGTGAAAGGGACAGAGAGTGAGATCACGGGAAGGTTAAAGGGACAGAGAGTGTGATCTGTGGGAGGATAAAGGAACAGAGTGTGAGATCACGGGGAGATTAAAGGGACAGAGTGTGAGATCACGGGGCGGTTAAGGGGACAGAGGGTGAGATCAAGGGTGGGTTAAAGGGACATTGAGTGAGAGCATGGCAACGTTAAAGGGACAGTGAGTGAGATCACGGTGAGTTATAAGGGATAGAGAGTGAGATCACGGGGAGGTTAAGGGGACAGAGGGTGAGAACACGGGGAGGTTAAATGAACAGAGAGTGAGATCACGGGGAGGTTAAAGGGCCAGAGACTGAGATCACGCGGAGGTTTATGGGACAGAGAGTGAGATCACGGGGAGGTTAAACGTAAACAGAGTGAAATCACGGGGAGGTTAAAGGGACAGTGAGTGAGATCACCGGGAGTTAAAAGGGATAGAGAGTGAGATCACGGGGAGGTTAGAGGGACAGAGAGTTAGATCACGGGGAGGTTAGAGGGACAGAGAGTGAGATCACGGGGAGGTTAAAGGGACATAGAGCGAGATGACGGGGATATTAAAAGGACAGACAGTGAGATCACGGGAGGGTAAAAGGGACAGTGAGTGAGATCACGGGGAGGTTAAAGGGACAGAGAGAGAGATCACGGGGAGGTTAATGGGACAGTGAGTAAGATCACGGGGATGTTATAGGGACAGAGGGTGAGATCACGGGGAGGTTAAAGGGACAGGTAGTGAGATCACGGGAGGGTTCACGGGACAGAGAGTGAGATCACGGGGAGGATAAAGGGACAGAGATTATGATCGGGCACATTTAAAGGGACAGAGAGTGAGAACACGTATCGTGAAAGGAACAGAGAGTAAGATCATGGGGAGTGTAAGGGGACAGAGAGTTAGATCACGGGGAGGTTCAAGGGACAGAGAGTGAGATCACTGGGATGTTAAAGGGATAGAGATTGAGATCGGGGACAGTCAAACGGACAAAAAGTGAGATCACGGGGAGTTTAAAAGGACGAGACTGAGATCATGGGGAGGTTAAAGGGTCAGGGAGTGAGATCACGGGGATGTTATAGGGACAGAGGGTGAGATCACGGGGTGGTTAAAGGGACAGGGAGTGAGATCACGGGGATGTTAAAGGGGCAGAGAGTGAGATCTCGGAGATGATAAAGGGACAGAGTGAGATCACGGGGAGGTTAAAAGGACAGTGACTGAGATCACGGGGAGTTAAAATGGATAGAGCGTGAGATCACGGGGAGGTTAGAGGGACAGAGAGTGAGCTCACGGGGAGGTTAAAGGGAGATAGAGCGAGATGACGGGGATATTAAAGGGTCAGACAGTGAGATCACGGGGAGGTAAAAGGGACTGAGAGTGAGATCACGGAGAGGTGAAAGGGACAGAGAGTGTGATTACGGGGAGGTTAAAGGGACAGTTAGTGAGATCACAGGGAGGTTAAAGGGACAGAGAGTGATATCACGGGGAGGTTAAACGCACACAGAGTGAGATCACGGGGAGTAAAAGGGACATGGAGTGAGATCACGGGGAGGTTAAAGGGACAGAGAGTGAGATCACGGAGCGTTAAAGGGACATGGAGTGAGATCACGGGGAGGTTAATGGGACAGAGAGTGAAATCCCGGGGAGGGTAAACGTACACAGAGTGAGATGACGGGGAGGTTAAATGGACAGAGACTGATATCACGGGGAGGTTAAAGGGACAGAGAGAGATATCACGGCGAGTTTAAAAGGACAGAGACTGAGATCACGGAAAGGTTAAAGGGACAGAGAGAGAGATCATGGGGAGGTTAAACGTACACAGAGTGAAATCACGGGGAGGTTAAAGGGACAGTGAGTGAGATCACCGGGACTTAAAACGGATAGAGAGTGAGATCACGGGGCGTTTAAAGGGACAGAGAGTGAGATGACGGGGATGTTAATGGGACAGAGAGTGAGATCACATGGAGGAAAAAGGGACAGAGAGTCAGATCACGGGGAGGTTAAAGGGACAGAGAGTGAGATCACGAGGAGGTTAAAGGGACAAAGAGTGAGATCACGGGGTGATTAAAGGGACAGAGAGTGAGACCATGGGGAGGTTAAAGGGACAGAGAGTGAGATCATGGGCAGGTTAAATGGGCAGGGAGTGAGTTCACGGGGACGTTAAAGGGACAGAGAGTGTGATCATGGGGAGGTTAAAGGGACAGAGAGTGAGATCACGGGGAGGTTAAAGGGACTGAGTGTGAGATCACGGGGAGGTTAAAGGGACAAAGAGTGAGATCACGGGGTGATTAAAGGGACAGAGAGTGAGACCATGGGGAGGTTAAAGGGACAGAGAGTGAGATCATGGGCAGGTTAAATGGGCAGGGAGTGAGTTCACGGGGACGTTAAAGGGACAGAGAGTGTGATCATGGGGAGGTTAAAGGGACAGAGAGTGAGATCACGGGGAGGTTAAAGGGACAGAGAGTGTGATCACGGGGAGGTTAAAGGGACAGAGAGTGATATCACGGGGTGGTTAAAGGGACACGGAGTGAGATCATAGGTGGGTTAAAGTGACAGAGATTGAGATCACGGGGAGGTTAAAGGGACAGAGATTGAGATCGGGGACGATCAAACGGACAAAAAGTGAGAACAGGGACTTTTAAAGGGACAGAGATTTAGGTAAAGGGGAGTTTAAAGGGACAGAGAGTGAGATCACGGGGAGTTTAAAAGGACGACACTGAGATCATGGGGAGGTTAAAGGGTCAGAGAGTGAGATCACGGGGAGTTTAAAAGGACGACACTGAGATCATGGGGAGGTTAAAGGGTCAGAGAGAGAGATCACGGGGAGGTTAAACGCACACAGAGTGAGATCACGGGGAGTTAAAGGGACAGAGAGTGAGATCACGGGGCATTAAAGGGAAATGGAGTGAGATCACGGGGAGGTTAAAGGGGCAGAGTGTGAGATGTCGGAGATGTTAAAGGGATAGAGAGTGAGATCACGGGGAGGTTACGGGGACAGAGGATGAGATCATGGGGAGGTTAAAGGGCCAGAAAGTGAATCACAAGGAGGTTAAAGGGACAGAGAGTGAAATCACGGGGTGATTAAACGTACACAGAGTGAGATTAAGGGGAGGTTAAAGGGAGAGTTAGTTAGATTACGGGGAGTTTAAAAGGACAGAAAGTGAGATCACGGGAAGGTTAAAGGGACAGAGAGTGAGATCACTGGGAGGTCAAAGGGACTGAAAGTGAGATCACGGGGCGGTTAAAGGGACAGAGAGTGAAATCACGGGGTGGTTAAACGTACACAGAGTGAGATTAAGGGGAGGTTAAAGGGAGAGATAGTAAGATTACGGGGAGTTTAAAAGGACAGAAAGTGAGATCACGGGGAGGTTAATGGGCCAGAGAGTTAGATGACGTGGAGGTTAAAAGGACTGAAACTGAGATCACGGCTAGGTTAAAGGGGCAGAGAGAGAGATCACGGGGAGGTTAAACGTAAACAGAGTGAGATCACGGGGAGGTTAAAGGGACAGTGACTGAGTTCACGGGGAGTTAAAAGGGATAGAGAGTGAGATCACGGGGAGGTTAAAGGGACAGAGAGTGAGATCTCGGGGAGGTTAAAGGGACATAGAGCGAGATGACGGGGATATTAAAGGGACAGACAGTAAGATCATGGGGAGGTAAAAGGGACTGAGAGTGAGATCACGGAGAGGTTAAAGGGACAGAGAGTGTGATTACGGGGAGTTTAAAGGGACAGTGAGTGAGATCACGGGGAGGTTAAAGGGACAGAGAGAGAGATCACGGGGAGGTTAAAGGGACTGAGAGTGAGATCACGGAGAGGTTAAATGGACAGAGAGTAAGATCGCGGGGAGGTTAAAGGGTCAGAGAATGAGATCATGGGGAGGTTAAAGGGACAGAGAGTAAGATCACGGGGATGTTATTGGGACAGAGAGTGAGATCACTGGGATGTTAAATGGACAGAGAGTGAGGCCACGGGGAGGTTAAAGGGACAGAGAGAGAGATCACGGGGAGGTTAAACATAAACAGAGTGAGATCACGGGGAGGTTAAAGAGACAGTGACTGAGATCACGGGGAGTTAAAAGGGACAGAGAGCGAGATGACGGTGATATTAAAAGGACAGAGAGTGAGATCACGGGGATATAAATGGGACTGAGAGTGAGATCACGGAGAGGTGAAAGGGAAAGAAAGTGTGATTGCGGGGAGGTTAGAGGGACAGAGAGTGAGATCACGGGGAGGTTAAAGGGACATAGAGCGAGATGACGGGGATATTAAAAGGACAGACAGTGAGATCACGGGGAGGTAAATGGGACTGAGAGTGAGATCACGGAGAGGTTAAAGGGACAGAGAGTGTGATTGCGGGGAGGTAAAAGGGACAGTGAGTGAGTTCACGGGGAGGTTATAGGGACAGAGAGTGAGTTCACGGGTAGGTTAAAGGGACAGAGAGTGAGATCACGGGGATATTAAATGGACAGATAGTAAGATCACAGGGAGGTCAAAGGGACAGAGAGTGAGATCACGGGGAGGTTAAAGAGACAGAGAGTGAGATCACGGGGATGTTATAGGGACAGAGGGTGAGATCACGGGGAGGTTAAAGGGAAAGTAAGTTAGATCACGGGAGGGTTAAAGTAACAGAGATTGAGATTACGGGGAGGTTAAAGGGACAGAGATTGAGATCACGGGGAGGTTAAAGGGACAGAGAGTGAGATCACGGGGAGGTTAAAGGGACTGAGAGTGAGATCACTGGGAGGTCAAAGGGACTGAAAGTGAGATCACGGGGCTGTTAAAGGGACAGAGAGTGAAATCACGGGGAGGTTAAACGTACACAGAGTGAGATTAAGGGGAGGTTAAAGGGAGAGATAGTTAGATGACGGGGAGGTTAAAGGGACAGAGAGAGAGATCACGGGGAGGTTAAACGTAAACAGAGTGAGATCACGGGGAGGTTAAAGGGACAGTGACTGAGTTCATGGGGAGTTAAAAGGGATAGAGACTGAGATCACGGGGAGGTTAATGGGACAGAGAGTGAGATCACAGGGAGGTTAAAGGGACATAGAGCGAGATGACGGGGATATTAAAGAGACAGACAGTGAGATCACGGGGAGGTAAAAGGGACTGAGAGTGAGATCACGGAGAGGTTAAAGGGACAGAGAGTGAGTTCGCAGGGTGGTTAAAGGGACAGAGAGTAAGATCACGGGGATGTTATTGGGACAGAGGGTGAGATCACGGGGAGGTTCAAGGGACAGGTAGTGAGATCACGGGAGGGTTAAAGGGACAGAGAGTGAGATCACGGGGAGGATAAAGGGACAGAGATTGTGATCGGGCACATTTAAAGGGACAGAGAGTGAGAACGGGTACAGTGAAAGGAACAGAGAGTAAGATCATGGGGAGTTTAAGGGGACAGAGAGTTAGATCACGAGGACGTTAAAGGGACAGAGAGAGAGATCACGGGAAGGTTAAACATAAACAGAGTGAGATCACGGGGAGGTTAAAGAGACAGTGAAAGAGATCACGGGGTGTTAAAAGGGATAGAGAGTGAGATCACGAGGAGGTTAGAGGGACCGAGAGTGAGATCACGGAGAGGTTAAAGGGACATAGAGCGAGATGACGGGGATATTAAAAGGACAGAGAGTGAGATCACGGAGAGGTTAAAGGGAAAGTGAGTGAAATCACGGTGAGGTTAAAGGGACAGAGAGTGAGATAACGGGGAGGTTAAAGGGAAAGTGACTGAGATCAGAGGGAGGTTAAACAGACGGAGAGTGAGATCACGGGGAGGTTAAAGGGACAGTGAGTGATATCAGGGGGAGGTTATAGGGACAGAAAGTGAGTTCACGGGGAGGTTAAAGGGACAGAGAGTGAGATCACGGGGATATTTAATGGACAGATAGTAAGATCACAGGGAGGTGAAAGGGACAGAGAGAGAGATCACGGGGAGGTTAAATGGACAGAGAGTAAGATCACGGGGAGGTTTAAGGGTCAGAGAGTGAGATCACGGGGAGGTTAAAGGGACAGGTAGTGAGATCACGGGAGGGTTAAAGGGACAGAGAATGAGATCACGGGGAGGATAAAGGGACAGAGATTGTGATCGGGCACATTTAAAGGGACAGAGAGTGAGAACAGGTACAGTGAAAGGAACAGAGAGTAAGATCATGGGGAGTTTAAGGGGACAGAGAGTTAGATCACGGGGAGGTTAAAGGGACAGAGAGTGAGATCACGGGTTGTTAAAGGGACAGAGAGTGTGGTCACGGGGAGGTTAAAGGGACAGAGATTGAGACCACGGGGAGGTTAAAGGGACAGAGATTGAGACCACGGGGAGGTTAAAGGGACAGAGATTGAGATCGGGGACAGTCAAACGGATAAAAAGTGAGAACAGGGACTGTTAAAGGGACAGAGATTGAGATCACGGGAAGTTTAAAGGGACAGAGAGTGAGAAACAGGGAGGTTAAAGCGACAGATAGTGAGATCACGGGGAAGTTAAAGGGACAGAGAGTGAGATCACGGGGAGGTTAAACGCACTCAGAGTGAGATCACGGGGAGTTAAAGGGACAGAGAGTGAGATCACGGGGCGTTAAAGGAACTTGGAGTGAGATCACGGGTAGGTTAAAGTGGCAAAGAGTGAGATCTCGGAGATGTTAAAGGGACAGAGAGTGAAATCACGGGGAGGTTAAAGTGACAGAGATTGAGATCACGGGGAGGTTAAAGGGACTGAGAGTGAGATCACGGGGAGGTTGAATGGACAGAGAGTGAGATCACGGGCAGGTTAAAGGGACAGAGAGTGAGATCACGGGGAGGTTAAAGGGACAGAGAGTGAGATCACGGGGAGGTTAAAGGGACAGTGAGTGAGATCACGGGGATGATACAGGGACAGAGGGTGAGATCACGGGGTGGTTAAAGGGACAGGGAGTGAGATCACGGGAGGGTTAAAGTGACAGAGAGTGAGATCACGGGGAGGTTAAAGGGACAGAGAGTGAGATCACGGGGAGGTTAAAGGGACAGAGATTGAGACCACGGGGAGGTTAAAGGGACAGAGATTGAGACCACGGGGAGGTTAAAGGGACAGAGATTGAGATCGGGGACAGTCAAACGGATAAAAAGTGAGAACAGGGACTGTTAAAGGGACAGAGATTGAGATCATGGGAAGTTTAAAGGGACAGAGAGTGAGAAACAGGGAGGTTAAAGCGACAGATAGTGAGATCACGGGGCTGTTAAAGGGACAGAGATTGAGATCGGGGTCAGTCAAACGGACAAAAATTGAGAACAGGGACTGTTAAAGGGACAGAGATTGAATTAACGGGGAGTTTAAAGGGACAGAGAGTGAGATTACGGGGAGGTTAAAGGGACGAGACTGAGATCATGGGGAGGTTAAAGGGACAGAGAGTGTGATCTGGGGGAGGTTATAGGGAATGTGTGTGAGTTCACGGGGAGGTTAAAGGGACAGAGGGTTAGATGACGGGAAGGTTAAAAGGACAGAGACTGAGATCACGGGGAGGTTAAAGGGACAGAGAGAGAGATGACGGGAGTTTAAAAGGACAGAGAGTGAGATCACGGGGATGTTAAAGGGACAGAGAGTGAGATCACGGGAGGGTTAAAGTGACAGAGAGTGAGATCACGGGGAGGTTAAAGGGACAGAGAGTGAGATCACGGGGATGTTAAAGGGACAGAGATTGAGATCACGGGGCTGTTAAAGGGACAGAGATTGAGATCGGGGTCAGTCAAACGGACAAAAATTGAGAACAGGGACTGTTAAAGGGACAGAGATTGAATTAACGGGGAGTTTAAAGGGACAGAGAGTGAGATTACGGGGAGGTTAAAGGGACGAGACTGAGATCATGGGGAGGTTAAAGGGACAGAGAGTGTGATCTGGGGGAGGTTATAGGGAATGTGTGTGAGTTCACGGGGAGGTTAAAGGGACAGAGGGTTAGATGACGGGAAGGTTAAAAGGACAGAGACTGAGATCACGGGGAGGTTAAAGGGACAGAGAGAGAGATGACGGGAGTTTAAAAGGACAGAGAGTGAGATCACGGGGATGTTAAAGGGACAGAGAGTGAGATCACGGGTGGGTTAAAGGGACAGAGAGTGAGATCACGGGGAGGTTAAAGGGCCAGAGAGTTAGATGTCTGGGAGGTTAAAAGGGCAGAGAATGAGATCATGGGGAGTTATCGGGACAGAGAGAGAGATCACGGGGTCTTTAAAAGGACAGAGAATGAAATCACAGGGAGGCTAAAGGGACAGAGAGTGATCACGGGGAGTTTAAAGGGGCAGAGAGTGAGATCACTGGGAGGTCAACGGGACAGAGAGTGAGATCACGGGGAGGTTAAGGGGACAGAGGATGAGATCAATGGGAGGTTAAAGGGCCAGATAGTGAATAACGGGGAGGTTAAAGGGACAGAGAGTGAAATCACGGGGAGGTTAAATGTACAGAGAGTGAGATCACGGGGAGGTTAAAGGGAGAGATAGTTAGATTACGGGGAGTTTAAAAGGACAGATAGTGTGTTCACGGGGCGGTTAAAGGGCCAGAGAGTTAGATGACGGGGAGGTTAAATGGACAGAGAGTGAGATCACGGGGAGGTTAAACGTACACAGAGAGAAATCACGGGGAGGTTAAAGAGACAGAGAGTGAGATCACGGGGATGTTAAAGGGACTGAGAGTGAGATGACGGGCATGTTAAAGGGACAGACAGTGAGATCACGGGGATGTTAAAGGGACTGAGAGTGAGATGACGGGCATGTTAAAGGGACAGACAGTGAGATGACGGGCATGTTAAAGGGACAGAGAGTCTGATCACGGGGAGGTTAAAGGGACAAAGAGTGAGATCATGGGGAGATTAAAGGGACAGAGAGTGAGATCACGGGGAGGTTAAAGGGACAAAGAGTGAGATCACGGGGAGATTAAAGGGACAGAGAGTGAGATCATGGGGAGGTTAAAGGGATGGAGAGTGAGATCATGGGGAGGTTAAATGGACAGATAGTGAGATCACGGGGAGGTTAAAGGGACAGAGAGTGAGATCACAGGGAGGTTAAAGGGACTGAGAGTGAGATCACGGGGAGGTTGAATGGACAGATAGTGAGATCACGGGGAGGTTAAAGGGACAGAGAGTGAAGTCACGGGCAGGTTAAAGGGACAGAGAGTGAGATCGCGGGGAGGTTAAAGGGGCAGAGAGAGAGTTCACGGGGAGGTTAAAGTGACAGAGAGTGAGATCACGGAGATGTTAAAGCGATACAGAGTGAGATCACGGGGAGGTTAAAGGGACAGCGAGTTAGATAACGGGGAGGTTAAATGGACAGAGATTGAGATCACGGGGAGTTATTGGTACAGAGAGTGAGATCATGGGGAGTTTAAGGGACATGGAGTGAGATGACGGGGAAGTTAAAGGGACAGAGAGTGTGATCTGGGTTAGGTTATAGGGAAAGTGACTGACTTCTCGGGGAGGTTAAAGGGACAGAGAGTGAGATCACGGGGTGGTATAAGGGAGAGAGAGTGAGATCCCGGGGAGGTTAAAGGGCCAGATAGTGAGATCGCGGGGAGGTTAAAGGGACAGAGAGTGAGATAACGGTGAGGTTAAAGGGAAAGAGAGTTAGATGACGGGGAGCTTAAAAGGACAGAGAGTGAGATCATGGGGAGGTTAAAGGGACAGAGAGTGGGATCACGGGGATCTTATAGGGACAGAGAGTGAGATCACGGGTGGGTTAAAGGGACAGAGAGTGAGATCACGGTGAGGTTAAAGGGACAGAGAGTGAGATCACGGGGAGGTTAAAGGGCCAGAGATTGAGTACATGGGGAGGTTAAAGAGACAGAGAGTGATATCACGGGGCGGTTAAAGGGCCAGAGAGTTAGATGACAGGGAGGTTAAAGGGACAGAGATTGAGATCACAGGGAGTTTAAAGGGACAGAGAGAGGGATCACGGGGAGTTTAAAAGAACAGAGACATAGATCACAGGGAGGTTAAACGTACAAAGAGTGAGATCACGGGGAGGTTAAAGGGACAGTGATTGAGATCACGGTGAGTTAAAACATATAGGGAGTGAGATCACAGGGATGTTAAAGGGACAGAGAGTGAGATTACGGGGAGGTCAAAGGGACAAAGATTGAGATCACGGGGAGGTTAAAGGGACAGAGAGTGTGATCCCGGGGAGGTTAAACGGGCAGAGAGTGAGTTCACGGGGACGTTAAAGTGACAGAGAGTGAGAACGCGGAGATGTTCAATGGACAGAGAGGGAGATCACGGGGAGGTTAAGGGGACAGAGGGTGAGATCACGGGGAGTTTAAATGAACAGAGAGTGTGATCTGGGGGAGGTTATAGGGAAAGTGAGTGAGTTCACGGGGAGGTTAAAGGGACAGAGAGTTAGATGACGGGAAGGTTAAAAGGACAGAGACTGAGATCACGGGGAGGTTAAAGGGACAGAGAGAGAGATCACGGGGAGTTTAAAAGGACAGAGAGTGAGATCACGGGGATGTTAACGGGACAGGGAGTGAGATCACGGGTGGGTTAAAGGGACAGAGAGTGAGATCACGGGGAGGTTAAAGGGCCAGAGAGTTAGATGTCTGGGAGGTTAAAAGGACAGAGAATGAGATCACGGGGAGGTTATCGGGACAGAGAGAGAGATCACGGGGAGTTTAAAAGGACAGAGACTGAAATCACAGGGTGGTTAAAGGGACAGAGAGAGAGATCACGGGGAGGTTAAACGTACAAAGAGTGCGATCACGGGGAGGTAAAAGGGACAGAGAGTGAGATCACGGGCAGGTCAAAGGGACAGAGAGTGAGATCACGGGGAGTTTAAAGGGGCAGAGAGTAAGTACACGGGGACGATTAAGTGACAGAGAGTGAGATCACGGGGAGATTAAAGGGACAGAGAAAGAGATCACGTGAAGTTAAAGGGACAGAGAGTGAGATCACGGGGCGGTTAAAGGGACAGAGAGTTAGATCGCGGAGAGGTTAAAGGGACAGAGAGTGAGATCACGGGGAGGTTAAAGGGAAGAGAGTGAGATCACGGGGAGGTTAAAGGGACAAAGAGTGAGATCACGGGGAGATTAAAGGGACAGAGAGTGAGATCATGGGGAGGTTAAAGGGATGGAGAGTGAGATCATGGGGAGGTTAAATGGGCAGAGAGTGAGTTCACGGGGAGGTTAAAGTGACAGAGAGTGAGATCACAGGGAGGTTAAAGGGACTGAGAGTGAGATCACGGGGAGGTTGAATGGACAGATAGTGAGATCACGGGGAGGTTAAAGGGACAGAGAGTGAAGTCACGGGGAGGTTAAACATACACAGAGTGAGATCGCGGGGAGGTTAAAGGGACAGTGAGTGATATCAGGGGGAGGTTATAGGGACAGAAAGTGAGTTCACGGGGAGGTTAAAGGGACAGAGAGTGAGATCACGGGGATATTTAATGGACAGATAGTAAGATCACAGGGAGGTGAAAGGGACAGAGAGAGAGATCACGGGGAGGTTAAATGGACAGAGAGTAAGATCACGGGGAGGTTTAAGGGTCAGAGAGTGAGATCATGGGGAGGTTAAAGGGACAGGTAGTGAGATCACGGGAGGGTTAAAGGGACAGAGAATGAGATCACGGGGAGGATAAAGGGACAGAGATTGTGATCGGGCACATTTAAAGGGACAGAGAGTGAGAACAGGTACAGTGAAAGGAACAGAGAGTAAGATCATGGGGAGTTTAAGGGGACAGAGAGTTAGATCACGGGGAGGTTAAAGGGACAGAGAGTGAGATCACGGGTTGTTAAAGGGACAGAGAGTGTGGTCACGGGGAGGTTAAAGGGACAGAGATTGAGACCACGGGGAGGTTAAAGGGACAGAGATTGAGACCACGGGGAGGTTAAAGGGACAGAGATTGAGATCGGGGACAGTCAAACGGATAAAAAGTGAGAACAGGGACTGTTAAAGGGACAGAGATTGAGATCACGGGAAGTTTAAAGGGACAGAGAGTGAGAAACAGGGAGGTTAAAGCGACAGATAGTGAGATCACGGGGAAGTTAAAGGGACAGAGAGTGAGATCACGGGGAGGTTAAACGCACTCAGAGTGAGATCACGGGGAGTTAAAGGGACAGAGAGTGAGATCACGGGAGGGTTAAAGTGACAGAGAGTGAGATCACGGGGAGGTTAAAGGGACAGAGAGTGAGATCACGGGGATGTTAAAGGGACAGAGATTGAGATCACGGGGCTGTTAAAGGGACAGAGATTGAGATCGGGGTCAGTCAAACGGACAAAAATTGAGAACAGGGACTGTTAAAGGGACAGAGATTGAATTAACGGGGAGTTTAAAGGGACAGAGAGTGAGATTACGGGGAGGTTAAAGGGACGAGACTGAGATCATGGGGAGGTTAAAGGGACAGAGAGTGTGATCTGGGGGAGGTTATAGGGAATGTGTGTGAGTTCACGGGGAGGTTAAAGGGACAGAGGGTTAGATGACGGGAAGGTTAAAAGGACAGAGACTGAGATCACGGGGAGGTTAAAGGGACAGAGAGAGAGATGACGGGAGTTTAAAAGGACAGAGAGTGAGATCACGGGGATGTTAAAGGGACAGAGAGTGAGATCACGGGTGGGTTAAAGGGACAGAGAGTGAGATCACGGGGAGGTTAAAGGGCCAGAGAGTTAGATGTCTGGGAGGTTAAAAGGGCAGAGAATGAGATCATGGGGAGTTATCGGGACAGAGAGAGAGATCACGGGGTCTTTAAAAGGACAGAGAATGAAATCACAGGGAGGCTAAAGGGACAGAGAGTGATCACGGGGAGTTTAAAGGGGCAGAGAGTGAGATCACTGGGAGGTCAACGGGACAGAGAGTGAGATCACGGGGAGGTTAAGGGGACAGAGGATGAGATCAATGGGAGGTTAAAGGGCCAGATAGTGAATAACGGGGAGGTTAAAGGGACAGAGAGTGAAATCACGGGGAGGTTAAATGTACAGAGAGTGAGATCACGGGGAGGTTAAAGGGAGAGATAGTTAGATTACGGGGAGTTTAAAAGGACAGATAGTGTGTTCACGGGGCGGTTAAAGGGCCAGAGAGTTAGATGACGGGGAGGTTAAATGGACAGAGAGTGAGATCACGGGGAGGTTAAACGTACACAGAGAGAAATCACGGGGAGGTTAAAGAGACAGAGAGTGAGATCACGGGGATGTTAAAGGGACTGAGAGTGAGATGACGGGCATGTTAAAGGGACAGACAGTGAGATCACGGGGATGTTAAAGGGACTGAGAGTGAGATGACGGGCATGTTAAAGGGACAGACAGTGAGATGACGGGCATGTTAAAGGGACAGAGAGTCTGATCACGGGGAGATTAAAGGGACAGAGAGTGAGATCACGGGGAGATTAAAGGGACAGAGAGTGAGATCATGGGGAGGTTAAAGGGATGGAGAGTGAGATCATGGGGAGGTTAAATGGGCAGAGAGTGAGTTCACGGGGAGGTTAAAGTGACAGAGAGTGAGATCACAGGGAGGTTAAAGGGACTGAGAGTGAGATCACGGGGAGGTTGAATGGACAGATAGTGAGATCACGGGGAGGTTAAAGGGACAGAGAGTGAAGTCACGGGCAGGTTAAAGGGACAGAGAGTGAGATCGCGGGGAGGTTAAAGGGGCAGAGAGAGAGTTCACGGGGAGGTTAAAGTGACAGAGAGTGAGATCACGGAGATGTTAAAGCGATACAGAGTGAGATCACGGGGAGGTTAAAGGGACAGCGAGTTAGATAACGGGGAGGTTAAATGGACAGAGATTGAGATCACGGGGAGTTATTGGTACAGAGAGTGAGATCATGGGGAGTTTAAGGGACATGGAGTGAGATGACGGGGAAGTTAAAGGGACAGAGAGTGTGATCTGGGTTAGGTTATAGGGAAAGTGACTGACTTCTCGGGGAGGTTAAAGGGACAGAGAGTGAGATCACGGGGTGGTATAAGGGAGAGAGAGTGAGATCCCGGGGAGGTTAAAGGGCCAGATAGTGAGATCGCGGGGAGGTTAAAGGGACAGAGAGTGAGATAACGGTGAGGTTAAAGGGAAAGAGAGTTAGATGACGGGGAGCTTAAAAGGACAGAGAGTGAGATCATGGGGAGGTTAAAGGGACAGAGAGTGGGATCACGGGGATCTTATAGGGACAGAGAGTGAGATCACGGGTGGGTTAAAGGGACAGAGAGTGAGATCACGGTGAGGTTAAAGGGACAGAGAGTGAGATCACGGGGAGGTTAAAGGGCCAGAGATTGAGTACATGGGGAGGTTAAAGAGACAGAGAGTGATATCACGGGGCGGTTAAAGGGCCAGAGAGTTAGATGACAGGGAGGTTAAAGGGACAGAGATTGAGATCACAGGGAGTTTAAAGGGACAGAGAGAGGGATCACGGGGAGTTTAAAAGAACAGAGACATAGATCACAGGGAGGTTAAACGTACAAAGAGTGAGATCACGGGGAGGTTAAAGGGACAGTGATTGAGATCACGGTGAGTTAAAACATATAGGGAGTGAGATCACAGGGATGTTAAAGGGACAGAGAGTGAGATTACGGGGAGGTCAAAGGGACAAAGATTGAGATCACGGGGAGGTTAAAGGGACAGAGAGTGTGATCCCGGGGAGGTTAAACGGGCAGAGAGTGAGTTCACGGGGACGTTAAAGTGACAGAGAGTGAGAACGCGGAGATGTTCAATGGACAGAGAGGGAGATCACGGGGAGGTTAAGGGGACAGAGGGTGAGATCACGGGGAGTTTAAATGAACAGAGAGTGTGATCTGGGGGAGGTTATAGGGAAAGTGAGTGAGTTCACGGGGAGGTTAAAGGGACAGAGAGTTAGATGACGGGAAGGTTAAAAGGACAGAGACTGAGATCACGGGGAGGTTAAAGGGACAGAGAGAGAGATCACGGGGAGTTTAAAAGGACAGAGAGTGAGATCACGGGGATGTTAACGGGACAGGGAGTGAGATCACGGGTGGGTTAAAGGGACAGAGAGTGAGATCACGGGGAGGTTAAAGGGCCAGAGAGTTAGATGTCTGGGAGGTTAAAAGGACAGAGAATGAGATCACGGGGAGGTTATCGGGACAGAGAGAGAGATCACGGGGAGTTTAAAAGGACAGAGACTGAAATCACAGGGTGGTTAAAGGGACAGAGAGAGAGATCACGGGGAGGTTAAACGTACAAAGAGTGCGATCACGGGGAGGTAAAAGGGACAGAGAGTGAGATCACGGGCAGGTCAAAGGGACAGAGAGTGAGATCACGGGGAGTTTAAAGGGGCAGAGAGTAAGTACACGGGGACGATTAAGTGACAGAGAGTGAGATCACGGGGAGATTAAAGGGACAGAGAAAGAGATCACGTGAAGTTAAAGGGACAGAGAGTGAGATCACGGGGCGGTTAAAGGGACAGAGAGTTAGATCACGGAGAGGTTAAAGGGACAGAGAGTGAGATCACGGGGAGGTTAAAGGGAAGAGAGTGAGATCACGGGGAGGTTAAAGGGACAAAGAGTGAGATCACGGGGAGATTAAAGGGACAGAGAGTGAGATCATGGGGAGGTTAAAGGGATGGAGAGTGAGATCATGGGGAGGTTAAATGGGCAGAGAGTGAGTTCACGGGGAGGTTAAAGTGACAGAGAGTGAGATCACAGGGAGGTTAAAGGGACTGAGAGTGAGATCACGGGGAGGTTGAATGGACAGATAGTGAGATCACGGGGAGGTTAAAGGGACAGAGAGTGAAGTCACGGGGAGGTTAAACGTACACAGAGTGAGATCGCGGGGAGGTTAAAGGGACAGTGAGTGATATCAGGGGGAGGTTATAGGGACAGAAAGTGAGTTCACGGGGAGGTTAAAGGGACAGAGAGTGAGATCACGGGGATATTTAATGGACAGATAGTAAGATCACAGGGAGGTGAAAGGGACAGAGAGAGAGATCACGGGGAGGTTAAATGGACAGAGAGTAAGATCACGGGGAGGTTTAAGGGTCAGAGAGTGAGATCACGGGGAGGTTAAAGGGACAGGTAGTGAGATCACGGGAGGGTTAAAGGGACAGAGAATGAGATCACGGGGAGGATAAAGGGACAGAGATTGTGATCGGGTACATTTAAAGGGACAGAGAGTGAGAACAGGTACAGTGAAAGGAACAGAGAGTAAGATCATGGGGAGTTTAAGGGGACAGAGAGTTAGATCACGGGGAGGTTAAAGGGACAGAGAGTGAGATCACGGGTTGTTAAAGGGACAGAGAGTGTGGTCACGGGGAGGTTAAAGGGACAGAGATTGAGACCACGGGGAGGTTAAAGGGACAGAGATTGAGACCACGGGGAGGTTAAAGGGACAGAGATTGAGATCGGGGACAGTCAAACGGATAAAAAGTGAGAACAGGGACTGTTAAAGGGACAGAGATTGAGATCACGGGAAGTTTAAAGGGACAGAGAGTGAGAAACAGGGAGGTTAAAGCGACAGATAGTGAGATCACGGGGAAGTTAAAGGGACAGAGAGTGAGATCACGGGGAGGTTAAACGCACTCAGAGTGAGATCACGGGGAGTTAAAGGGACAGAGAGTGAGATCACGGGGCGTTAAAGGAACTTGGAGTGAGATCACGGGTAGGTTAAAGTGGCAAAGAGTGAGATCTCGGAGATGTTAAAGGGACAGAGAGTGAAATCACGGGGAGGTTAAAGTGACAGAGATTGAGATCACGGGGAGGTTAAAGGGACTGAGAGTGAGATCACGGGGAGGTTGAATGGACAGAGAGTGAGATCACGGGCAGGTTAAAGGGACAGAGAGTGAGATCACGGGGAGGTTAAAGGGACAGAGAGTGAGATCACGGGGAGGTTAAAGGGACAGTGAGTGAGATCACGGGGATGATACAGGGACAGAGGGTGAGATCACGGGGTGGTTAAAGGGACAGGGAGTGAGATCACGGGAGGGTTAAAGTGACAGAGAGTGAGATCACGGGGAGGTTAAAGGGACAGAGAGTGAGATCACGGGGAGGTTAAAGGGACAGAGATTGAGACCACGGGGAGGTTAAAGGGACAGAGATTGAGACCACGGGGAGGTTAAAGGGACAGAGATTGAGATCGGGGACAGTCAAACGGATAAAAAGTGAGAACAGGGACTGTTAAAGGGACAGAGATTGAGATCACGGGAAGTTTAAAGGGACAGAGAGTGAGAAACAGGGAGGTTAAAGCGACAGATAGTGAGATCACGGGGAAGTTAAAGGGACAGAGAGTGAGATCACGGGGAGGTTAAACGCACTCAGAGTGAGATCACGGGGAGTTAAAGGGACAGAGAGTGAGATCACGGGGCGTTAAAGGAACTTGGAGTGAGATCACGGGTAGGTTAAAGTGGCAAAGAGTGAGATTTCGGAGATGTTAAAGGGACAGAGAGTGAAATCACGGGGAGGTTAAAGTGACAGAGATTGAGATCACGGGGAGGTTAAAGGGACTGAGAGTGAGATCACGGGGAGGTTGAATGGACAGAGAGTGAGATCACGGGCAGGTTAAAGGGACAGAGAGTGAGATCACGGGGAGGTTAAAGGGACAGAGAGTGAGATCACGGGGAGGTTAAAGGGACAGAGAGTGAGATCACGGGGATGATATAGGGACAGAGGGTGAGATCACGGGGTGGTTAAAGGGACAGGGAGTGAGATCACGGGAGGGTTAAAGTGACAGAGAGTGAGATCACGGGGAGGTTAAAGGGACAGAGAGTGAGATCACGGGGATGTTAAAGGGACAGAGATTGAGATCACGGGGCTGTTAAAGGGACAGAGATTGAGATCGGGGTCAGTCAAACGGACAAAAATTGAGAACAGGGACTGTTAAAGGGACAGAGATTGAATTAACGGGGAGTTTAAAGGGACAGAGAGTGAGATTACGGGGAGGTTAAAGGGACGAGACTGAGATCATGGGGAGGTTAAAGGGACAGAGAGTGTGATCTGGGGGAGGTTATAGGGAATGTGTGTGAGTTCACGGGGAGGTTAAAGGGACAGAGGGTTAGATGACGGGAAGGTTAAAAGGACAGAGACTGAGATCACGGGGAGGTTAAAGGGACAGAGAGAGAGATGACGGGAGTTTAAAAGGACAGAGAGTGAGATCACGGGGATGTTAAAGGGACAGAGAGTGAGATCACGGGTGGGTTAAAGGGACAGAGAGTGAGATCACGGGGAGGTTAAAGGGCCAGAGAGTTAGATGTCTGGGAGGTTAAAAGGGCAGAGAATGAGATCATGGGGAGTTATCGGGACAGAGAGAGAGATCACGGGGTCTTTAAAAGGACAGAGAATGAAATCACAGGGAGGCTAAAGGGACAGAGAGTGATCACGGGGAGTTTAAAGGGGCAGAGAGTGAGATCACTGGGAGGTCAACGGGACAGAGAGTGAGATCACGGGGAGGTTAAGGGGACAGAGGATGAGATCAATGGGAGGTTAAAGGGCCAGATAGTGAATAACGGGGAGGTTAAAGGGACAGAGAGTGAAATCACGGGGAGGTTAAATGTACAGAGAGTGAGATCACGGGGAGGTTAAAGGGAGAGATAGTTAGATTACGGGGAGTTTAAAAGGACAGATAGTGTGTTCACGGGGCGGTTAAAGGGCCAGAGAGTTAGATGACGGGGAGGTTAAATGGACAGAGAGTGAGATCACGGGGAGGTTAAACGTACACAGAGAGAAATCACGGGGAGGTTAAAGAGACAGAGAGTGAGATCACGGGGATGTTAAAGGGACAGACAGTGAGATGACGGGCATGTTAAAGGGACAGACAGTGAGATCACGGGGAGGTAAAAGGGACAGAGAGTCTGATCACGGGGAGGTTAAAGGGACAAAGAGTGAGATCACGGGGAGATTAAAGGGACAGAGAGTGAGATCACGGGGAGGTTAAAGGGACAGAGAGTGAGATAACGGTGAGGTTAAAGGGAAAGAGAGTTAGATGACGGGGAGCTTAAAAGGACAGAGAGTGAGATCATGGGGAGGTTAAAGGGACAGAGAGTGGGATCACGGGGATCTTATAGGGACAGAGAGTGAGATCACGGGTGGGTTAAAGGGACAGAGAGTGAGATCACGGTGAGGTTAAAGGGACAGAGAGTGAGATCACGGTGAGGTTAAAGGGACAGAGAGTGAGATCACGGTGAGGTTAAAGGGACAAAGAGTGAGATCACGGGGAGGTTAAAGGGACAGATAATGAGAACACGGGCAGATTAAAGGGACAGAGATTGATATAATGGGGAATTTAAAGGTACAGAGAGTGAGATTACCGGGAGGTTAAAGGGACAGAGAGTGAAATCACGTGGAGGTTAAAGGGATAGAGAGTGAGATCCCGGGGAGGTTAAAGGGACAGAGAGTGAGATCACCGGGAGGTAAAGGGGACAGAAAGAGAGATCACGGGGAGGTTAAAGGGACTGAGAGTGAAATCACGTGTAGGTTAATTGGACAGAGAGTGATATCACGGGGAGTTTAAAGGGACAGAGATTGATATCTCGGTGAGTTTAAAGGGACAGAGAGTGAGGACACGGGAAGGTTAACGGGATAGAGAGTGAGATCACGGGGAGGTTAAATGGACAGAGAGTGAGATCATCGTGAGGTTAATTGGACAGAGAGTGAGATCACGGGGAAGTTAATAGGAATGAGAGTGAGATCACGGGGAGGTTAAAAGGACAGAGAGTGAGATCACGGGGAGTTTAAAGGGACAGAGAGTGAGATCACGGGAAGGTTAACGGGATAGAGAGTGAGATCACGGGGAGGTTAAAGGGACAGAGAGTGAGATCACCGTGAGGTTAGTTGGACAGAGAGTGAGATCACGGGGTGGTTAATAGGAATGAGAGTGAGATCACGGGAAGGTTAAAGGGACAGAGAATGATATCACGGGCCGGTTAAAGGGACAGAGAGTGAGATCACAGGGAGTTTAAAGGGACAGAGAGTAAGATCACGGGGAGGTTAATGGGACAGAGAATGAGATCATGGGAAGGCTAATGGGCCAGAGATTGAGATCACGGGTATGTTAAAGGGATAGAGCGTGAGATCACGGGAAGGCTAAAGGGACTGATAGTGAGTTCACGGGAGGTTAAAGGGATTGAGAGTGAGATCACGGGGAGGTTAAAGGGACAGCGAGTTAGATAACGGGGAGGTTAAATGGACAGAGATTGAGATCACGGGGAGTTATTGGTATAGAGAGTGAGATCATGGGGAGTTAAAGGGACAGAGAGTGTGATCATGGGGAGGTTAAATGGGCAGAGAGTGAGTACACGGGGACGTTAAAGTGACAGAGAGTGAGAACGCGGAGATGTTCAATGGACAGAGAGGGAGATCACGGGGAGGTTAAGGGGACAGAGGGTGAGATCACGGGGAGGTTAAATGAACAGAGAGTGTGATCTGGGGGAGGTTATAGGGAAAATGAGTGAGTTCACGGGGAGGTTTAAGGGACAGAGAGTTAGATGACGGGGAGGTTAAAGGGACAGAGAGAGAGATGACGGGGAGTTTAAAAGGACAGAGAGTGAGATCACGGGGAGGTTATAGGGACAGAGGGAGAGATCACGGGGAGTTTGAAAGGACAGAGACTGAGATTACAGGGAGGTTAAAGGGACAGAGAGAGAGATCAAGGGGAGGTTAAACGTACAAAGAGTGAGATCACGGAGAGGTTAAAGGGACAGAGAATGAGATCATGGGCTGGTAAAAGGGACAGAGAGTGAGATCACGGGGAGTTTAAATGGGAAGAGAGTAAGTACACAGGGACGTTAAAGTGATAGAGAGTGAGAACGCGGAGATGTTAAAGGGATAGAGAGTGAGATGACGGGGAGTTTAAAAGGACAGAGAGTGAGATCACGGGGATGTTATAGGGACAGAGAGTGAGATCACGGGTGGGTTAAAGGGACAGAGAGTGATATCACGGGGAGGTTAAAGGGCCAGATAGTTAGATGACGGGGAGGTTAAAAGGACAGAGAATGAGATCACGGGGAGGTTATAGGGACAGAGAGAGAGATCACGGGGAGTTTAAAAGGACAGACACTGAGATTACAGGGAGGTTAAAGGGACAGAGAGAGAGATCAAGGGGAGGTTAAACGTACAAGAGTGAGATCACGGAGAGGTTAAAGGGACAGAGAATGAGATCATGGGCTGGTAAAAGGGACAGAGAGTGAGATCACGGGGAGGTCAAAGGGACAGAGAGTGAGATCACGGGGAGTTTAAAGGGGCAGAGAGTAAGTACACAGGGACGTTAAAGTGATAGAGAGTGAGAACGCGGAGATGTTAAAGGGAGAGAGAGTGAGCTTACGGGGAGTATAAGCGGACAGAGGATGAGATCACGGGGAGGTTAAATGAACAGAGAGTGTGATCTGGGGGAGGTTATAGGGAAAGTGAGTGAGTTCTCGGTGAGGTTAAAGGGACAGTGAGTGAGATCAGTGTGTCACGGTAATGGCCATTACTGGCCCTGACCTTATTAGAAAGACTGATTTTGCTCTAAACCACTTATGGTTTTAAACTAAATCACTGCACAATATTACCTAAAAATAGGATACAGTCAAACCATAGTGGTAGACTGACATCCTATACGCATTTCTGACGTGCATTAATGACCTACTTGGGCCTAATAAAAGGGCACTAGTTTGTACATTGGGCACGACCTTCAGATCGACTCCTTGAGAGACGACCTCGCTAGCAAGCTTATAGCCACCTAGCACTTCGAGACTGAGGACTGAGAGACCTCTCCTAGACTCTCCATGCAGTAATTGTTATACAATTTCTGCCCTACTGATCCTGACTTAAGCTTCAGCTTCTAAACTCCAGATCAAGTTTTACTTGCTGGTAAGCGTGCTTTATTAAGCTAAATACTTAAATCTATTATTTAAAGTATTAAGTATATTCGCATCAATACCGAATGTATAAAGTATAAGAATCACTTGTGTATGTTTAGATAATTGGATGTAACTCTGAGAAAACAAATAAACCTCAAAGATCCTCTTTGAAATTCATATACTGTGACCCATGTCTGAGATAGTTATTTACTTCCCTCCTAGATAATAGAAATAAGTTAAATTGTAGACTTTGCACTTATATACTTATCTCGACCTTTAAGATCCGTAGCAGGTTTCTAATACGGGTAGACCCTCGACCTTAGCCGGATAGAAAGAGTGCGTTGCTGAAAGAAGCCCCCTTTATTTACCTGAGAAAATAGACTAATTCCTCTACTCCCTTTAGTGACTATCAAGAAAGCCCTCGAGCTTGAACTTAGCCTGAGAACACCTCTTGTAGCTAAAGGAATGAGCAGGGTCCCTCTCACATAATTTGGGAATAGCAGTAAACCGTCGCAAGTGGGAGGTTAAAGGGGCAGAGAGTGATATCACGGGAAGGTAAAAGGGACAGAGAGTGAAATCACGGGAAGGTAAAAGGGACAGAGAGTGAGATTACGGGGAGGTTAAAGGGACAGAGAGTGAGATCACGGGGAGGCTAAATGGAAAGAGAGTGAGATCACTGGGAAGTTAAAGGGACAGAGATTTAGATCAAGGGGAGGTTAAAGGGACAGAGAGAGGTTACGGGTTTGTTAAAGCGACAGAGAGTGAGATCAGTGGGAGGTTAAAGGGACAGAGAGTGATATCACGGGTAGGTTAAAGGGACAGAGAGTGAGTTCTCGGGAAGGTTAATGGGACAGAGAGTGAGATCAGTGGGAGGTAAAAGGGGCAGAGAGTGAGATCACGGGTAGGTTAAAGGGAAAGAGAGTGAGATTACGGGGAGGTTAAAGGGACAGAGAGTGAGATCACGGGGAGGCTAAAGGGAAAGAGAGTGAGATCACTGGGAAGTTAAAGGGACAGAGATTTAGATCACGGGGAGGTTAACGGGACAGAGATTGAGATCACGTGGACGTTAAAGGGACAGAGATTGATATCACGTGGAGGTTAAAGGGACTGAGAGTGAGATCTTGGGAAGGTTAATGGGACAGAGAGTGAGATCACAGGGAGGTTAAAGGGACAGAGATTGAGATGACGGAGTGGTTAAAGGGACAGAGAGTTAGATGACGGGGAGGTTAAATGGACAAAGATTGAGATCACGGGGATGTTAAAGGGACAGAGAGTGAGATCACGGGGAGGTTAAAGGGTCAGAGAGTGAGATCACGGGGAGGTTAATGGGACAGAGAGTGCTATCACGGGGAGGTTTTAGGGATAGAGAGTGAGATCACGGGAAAGTTAAGGGGACAGAGAGTGAGATGACGGGGAGGTTAAAGGGACCGAGTGAGATCACGGGCAGGTTAAAGGGACAGAGAGCGAGATCACAGGGAGGCTAAAGGGACAGGGAGTGAGATCACGGGGAGGCTAAAAGGAAAGAGAGTGAGATCAATGGGAAGTTAAAGGGACAGAGATTTAGATGACGGGGAGGTGAAAGCGACAGAGAGAGTAATGGGGTGGTTAAAGGGACTGAGAGTGAGATCACGGGGAGGTTAAAGTGACAGAGTGCTAAATCAGGGAGGTTAAAGGGACAGAGAGTGAGATCACTGGGAAGTTAAAGGGACAGAGATTTTGATCACGGGGAGGTGAACGGGACAGAGAGTGAGATCACTGGCAGGTTAAAGGGACAGAGAGAGATTACGGTGAGGTTAAAGCGACAGAGAGTGAGATTACGGGAAGGTTAACGGGACAGAGAGTGAGATCACGGGGAGGTTAAAGGGACAGGGAGTGAGATCACGGGGAGGTTAAAGGGACAGAGAGTGAGATCACGGGGAGGTTAAAGGGACATTGAGTGCGATCACTGGGAGGTTAAAGGGACAGAGAGTAAGAGCACGGGGAGGTTAAAGGGACAGAGAGTGTGATCATTGTGAGGTTAAAGAGATAGAGAGTGAGATCACGGGAAGTTTAAAGGGACAGAGAGTGAGATTACGGGGATGGTAAAGTGACAGAGAGCTAGATCAGGGAGTGGTTAAAGGGACAGAGAGTGAGATCACGGGAAGGTTAAAGGGACAGAGAGTGAGATTAGCGGTAGGTTACCGGGGCAATGAGTGAGATTACGGGGAGGTTAAAGGGACAGAGAGTGAAATCAAGGGGAGATTAAAGGGACATAGAGTGAAATCATGGGGAGGTTAAAGGGACAGAGAGTGAGATCACTGGGACTTTAAAGGGACAGAGATTGAGATTACGCGGAGGTTAAAGGGACAGAGTGAGATCACTGGGACGTTAAAGGGATAGAGATTGAGATCACGCGGAGGTTAAAGGGACAGAGAGTGATATCACGGGTAGGTTAAAGGGACAGAGAGTGAGTTCTCGGGGAGGTTAATGGGACAGAGAGTGAGATCAGTGGGAGGTAAAAGGGGCAGAGAGTGAGATCACGGGTAGGTTAAAGGGAAAGAGAGTGAGATTACGGGGAGGTTAAAGGGACAGAGAGTGAGATCACGGGGAGGCTAAAGGGAAAGAGAGTGAGATCACTGGGAAGTTAAAGGGACAGAGATTTAGATCACGGGGAGGTTAACGGGACAGAGATTGAGATCACGTGGACGTTAAAGGGACAGAGATTGATATCACGTGGAGGTTAAAGGGACTGAGAGTGAGATCTTGGGAAGGTTAATGGGACAGAGAGTGAGATCACAGGGAGGTTAAAGGGACAGAGATTGAGATGACGGAGTGGTTAAAGGGACAGAGAGTTAGATGACGGGGAGGTTAAATGGACAAAGATTGAGATCACGGGGATGTTAAAGGGACAGAGAGTGAGATCACGGGGAGGTTAAAGGGTCAGAGAGTGAGATCACGGGGAGGTTAATGGGACAGAGAGTGCTATCACGGGGAGGTTTTAGGGATAGAGAGTGAGATCACGGGAAAGTTAAGGGGACAGAGAGTGAGATGACGGGGAGGTTAAAGGGACCGAGTGAGATCACGGGCAGGTTAAAGGGACAGAGAGCGAGATCACAGGGAGGCTAAAGGGACAGGGAGTGAGATCACGGGGAGGCTAAAAGGAAAGAGAGTGAGATCAATGGGAAGTTAAAGGGACAGAGATTTAGATGACGGGGAGGTGAAAGCGACAGAGAGAGTAATGGGGTGGTTAAAGGGACTGAGAGTGAGATCACGGGGAGGTTAAAGTGACAGAGTGCTAAATCAGGGAGGTTAAAGGGACAGAGAGTGAGATCACTGGGAAGTTAAAGGGACAGAGATTTTGATCACGGGGAGGTGAACGGGACAGAGAGTGAGATCACTGGCAGGTTAAAGGGACAGAGAGAGATTACGGTGAGGTTAAAGCGACAGAGAGTGAGATTACGGGAAGGTTAACGGGACAGAGAGTGAGATCACGGGGAGGTTAAAGGGACAGGGAGTGAGATCACGGGGAGGTTAAAGGGACAGAGAGTGAGATCACGGGGAGGTTAAAGGGACATTGAGTGCGATCACTGGGAGGTTAAAGGGACAGAGAGTAAGAGCACGGGGAGGTTAAAGGGACAGAGAGTGTGATCATTGTGAGGTTAAAGAGATAGAGAGTGAGATCACGGGAAGTTTAAAGGGACAGAGAGTGAGATTACGGGGATGGTAAAGTGACAGAGAGCTAGATCAGGGAGTGGTTAAAGGGACAGAGAGTGAGATCACGGGAAGGTTAAAGGGACAGAGAGTGAGATTAGCGGTAGGTTACCGGGGCAATGAGTGAGATTACGGGGAGGTTAAAGGGACAGAGAGTGAAATCAAGGGGAGATTAAAGGGACATAGAGTGAAATCATGGGGAGGTTAAAGGGACAGAGAGTGAGATCACTGGGACGTTAAAGGGACAGAGATTGAGATTACGCGGAGGTTAAAGGGACAGAGTGAGATCACTGGGACGTTAAAGGGATAGAGATTGAGATCACGCGGAGGTTAAAGGGACAGAGAGTGAGATCACAGGTAGGTTAACGGGACAATGAGTGAGATTACGGGGAGGTTAAAGGGTAAGAGAGTGAGATCACATGGAGGGTAAAGGAACAGAGAGTGATACCTCGGTAAGTTTAAAGAGACAGAGAGTGAGAACACGGAGAGTTTAAAGGGATAGACAGAGATCACTGGGAGATTAAAGGGACAGAGTGTGAGATCACGGGGTGGTTAAAGGGACAGTGAGAGATTATGAGGAGGTTAAAGCGACAGAGAGAGATCATGTGGAGGATAAAGTGAGAGAGACTGAGATCACGGGGAAGTTTAAGGGATAGAGAGTGAGATCACGGGGAGGTTAAATGGAAAGAGAGTGAGATCACTGGGAATTTAAAGGGACAGAGATTTAGATAACGGGGAGGTTTACGGAACAGATAGTGAGATCACGGTCAGGTTAATGGGACAGAGAGAGATTACGGGGAGGTTAATGCGACAGAGAGTGAGAACACGGGCGGTTAATGGGACAGAGAGTGAGATCATGTGAACGTTAAAGGGACAGATAGTGAGATCACGGGTAGTTTAAAGGGAAAGACAGAGATCAAAGGGAGGTTAAAAGGACAGAGAGTGAGATCACGGGGAGGTGAAAGGGACAGAGGATGAGATCACGGGAAGATTAAAGGGACAGAGAGAAATCACAGGGAGATGAAAGGGACAGAGAGTGAGATGACGGGGAGGTTAAAGGGACAGAGAGTCAGATCAGAGACAGTTAAAGAGACTGAGAGGGAGATCAGGGGGACAGTTAAAGGGACAAAGAGTGATATCAGGGACAGCTGAAGGGACAGATAGAGAGCAGGCACCATGAAAGGGACAGTGAGTGAGATCACGGGGAGGTTAAAGGGACAGAATGAGATCACGGGGAGGTTAAAGGCACAGAGAGTGAGACCATGGGGAGGTTCAAGGGACAGAGAGTGAGATGAAGGGGAGGTTAATTGGAAAGAGAGTGAGACCACGGGGAGGTTAAAGGGAAAGAGAGTGAGATCAGGGGGTGCTTAAAGGGACAGAGAGTGAGATCACGGGGAGGTTAAAGGGACAGAGTGCTAAATCAGGGAGGTTATAGAGACAGAGAGTGAGATCACTGGGAAGTAAATGGGACAGAGATTTAGATCACAGGGAGGTTAACGGGACAGAGAGTGAGATGACAGGGAGGTTAACGGGAGAGAGAGTGAGATCACGGGGAGTTTAAAGCGACAGAGAGAGAGATCACGGGGAGGTTAATGGGACAGAGAGTGAGATCACGTGGACGTTAAAGGGACAGAGAGTGAGATCACGGGGAAGTTAAAGCGAAAGAGAGTGAGATCAGGGGCAGGTTAAAGGGACAGAGAGTGAGAACACGGGGAGGTTAAAGGGACATAGAGTGAGATCACGGGGAGGTTAATGGGAAAGAGAGTGAGACCACGGGGAGTTTAAATGAACAGAGATTGAGATCACGGGGAGTTAACGGGACAGAGAGTTAGATAACGGGTAGGTTAAAGGGACAGTGAGTGAGATCACGGGGTGGTTAATGGGACAGTGAGTGAGATCACGTGGATGTTAAAGGGACTGAGAGTGAGATCACGGGGAAGTTAAAGGGACAGAGAGTGAGATCACGGGGAGGTGAAAGGGACAGAGAATGAGATCACGGGGAGTTTAAATGAAGAGAGATTGAGATCACGTGGATGTTAAAGGGACAGAGAGTGAAATCACGGGGTGATTAAAGGGACAGAGAGTGAGATCACGGAGAGGTTAAAGGGACAGAGAGTGAGAACACTTGGAGTTTAAAGGGAAAGACAGAGATCACTGGGAGATAAAAGGGACAGAGAGTGAGATCACGGGGAGGTTAAAGGGACAGTGAGAGATTATGGGGAGGTTAAAGCGACAGAGAGAGTTCACGGGGAGGTTAAAGGGACAGAGACTGAGTTCACGGGGAGGTCAAAGTGACAGTGTGCTAAATCAGGGAGGTTAAAGTGACAGAGATTGAGATCACTGGGAAATTAAGGGGACAGAGATTTAGATCAAGGGGAGGTTAACGTGACAGAGAGTGAGATCACGTGGGCGTTAAAGGAACAGAGAGTGAGATCAAGGGAAGATTAAATGGACAGTGTGTGATCACTGGGACGTTAAAGGGACATAGCTTGAGGTCACGCGGAGGTAAAAGGGACAGATTGAGATCACTGGGACATTAACGGTACAGAGATTGAGATCACGGGGAGGTTAAAGGGACAGAGAATTCGATCATGGGGAGGTTTAAGGGATAGAGAGTGAGATCAGGGGAAGGTTAATGGGACAGAAAGTGAGATCACGGGGAGGTTAAAGGGACAGAGAGTGAGATCACGGGGAGGTTAAAGGGACAGAGAGTGAGATCACGGAGAGGTTAAAGGGACAGAGAGTGAGAACACGGGGAGTTTAAAGGTAAAGAGAGTGTGATCACGGGGAGGTTAAAAGGACAGAGAGTGAGATCACGGGAAGGTTAAAGGGACAGAGACTGAGATCACGGGGATGTTAAAGGGACAGAGAGAGTTAACGGGGAGGTTAAAGTGACAGAGTGAGATCACGGGGAGGTGAAAAGGACAGAGAGTGAGATCACAGGGAGGTAAAAGGGAAAGATAGTGAGATCACGAGGAGTTTAAAGGGACAGAGAATGATATCACGTGGTGGTTTAAGGGATAGAGAGTTAGATCACGCGGAGGTTAAAGGGACAGAGAGTGAGATCAGGGGGAGGTTAATGGGACAGAGAGTGAGATCAGGCAGGTTAAAGGGACAGAGAGTGAGATCACGGTGAGGTTAAAGGGACAGAGAGTGAGATCACGGGGAGGTTAAAGGGACAGAGAATGATATCACGTGGTGGTTTAAGGGATAGAGAGTTAGATCACGCGGAGGTTAAAGGGACAGAGAGTGAGATCAGGGGGAGGTTAATGGGACAGAGAGTGAGATCACAGGGAGGTTAAAGGGACAGAGAGTGAGAACACAGGGAGTTTAAAGGTAAAGACAGCGATCACGGGGAGGTTAAAGGGACAGAGAGAGTTAACGGGGAGGTTAAAGTGACAGAGTGAGATCACGGGGAGGTAAAAAGGACAGAGAGTGAGATCACAGGGAGGTTAAAGGGACAGATAGTGAGATCACGAGGAGTTTAAAGGGACAGAGAGTGAGTTCACGGGGAGGTAAAAGGGACAGAGAATGAGATCACGGGAAGATTAAAGGGACAGAGTGAGATCACGGGGAGGTAAAAGGGACAGAGAGTAAGATCACAGGGAGGTTAAAGGGACAGAGAGTGAGATCACGGGGAGGTTAAAGGGACTGAGATTGAGATCACCGGGAGGTTAAAGGGACAGAGAGTGAGATCACGGGGAGGTTAATGGGAAAGAGGGTGAGATCACGGGAATGTTAATTGGACAGAGATTGAGATCAGGAACAGTTATAGGGACACAGAGTCAGATCAGGGACAGTTAAAGGGACTGAGAGGGAGATCAGGGGGACATTTAAAGGGACAAATAGTGATATCAGGTACAGCTAAAGGTACAGAGAGAGAGCAGGGACTATTAAAGGGACAGAGATTGAGATCGGGGGACAGTTAAAGGAACAGAGAATGAGATCAGGGAAGGTTAAAGGGACAGAGTGAGATCACGGGATGGTTATATGGAAAGAGAGTGAGATCACGGGGAGGTTAAAGGGACAGAGAGAGATCACGGGGTGGTTATTGGGACAGAGAGTGAGATCACGGGGAGGTTAATGGGACAGAGAGTGAGATCACGGGGAGTTTAAAGGGACAGAGATTGAGATCACGGGAAGATTAAAGGGACAGAGTGAGATCACGGGGACGTGAAAGGGACAGAGAGTGAGATCACGGGGAGGTTAAAGGGACATTGAGTGCGATCACTGGGAGGTTAAAGGGACAGAGATTGAGAGCACGGGGAGGTTAAAGGGACAGAGAGTGAGATCACGGGTAGTTTAAAGGGACAGAGATTGTGATCATGGGGAGGTTTAGGAGACAGAGAGTGAGGTCACGGGAAGTTTAAAGGGACAGAGAGTGAGATTACGGGGATGGGAAAGGGACAGAGAGCTAGATCAGGGGGAGGTTAAAGGGACAGAGAGTGAGATCACGGGAAGGTTAAAGGGACAGAGATTGAGATTACCGGTAGGCTACCGGGACAATGAGTGAGACTACGGGGAGGTTAAAGGGACAGAGAGTGAAATCACGGAGAGGTTAAAGGGACATAGAGAGAAATCACGGGGAGGTTAAAGGGACGGAGAGTGAAATCACTGGGACGTTAAAGGGACAGAGATTGAGATCACTGGGAGGTTAAAGGGACAGAGTGAGATCACTGGGACGTTAAAGGGATAGAGATTGAGATTACGCGGAGGTTAAAGGGACAGAGAGTGACATCACGGGGAGGTTAAAGGGACAGAGTGAGATCACTGGGACGTTAAAGGGATAGAGATTGAGATCACGGGGAGGTAAAAGTGACAGAGAGTGAGATCACAGGTAGGTTAACGGGACAATGAGTGAGATTACGGGGATGTTAAAGGGTAAGAGAATGAGATCACATGGAGGGTAAAGGGACAGAGAGTGACACCTCGGTAAGTTTAAAGGGACAGAGAGTGAGAACACGGGGAGTTTAAAGGGAAAGACAGAGATCACTGGGAGATTAAAGGGACAGAGAGTGAGATCACGGGGTGGTTAAAGGGACAGTGAGAGATTATGAGGAGGTTAAAGCGACAGAGAGAGATCATGGGGAGGTTAAAGTGACAGAGACTGAGATCACGGGGAGGTTTAAGGGATAGAGAGTGAGATCACGGGGAGGTTAAATGGAAAGAGAGTGAGATCACTGGGAATTTAAAGGGACAGAGATTTAGATCACGGGGAGGTTTAAGGGACAGAGAGTGAGATCACGGTCAGGTTAATGGGACAGAGAGAGATTACGGGGAGGTTAATGCGACAGAGAGTGAGATCACGGGGAGGTTAATGGGACAGAGAGTGAGATCACTGGGACATTAAAGGGACAGAGAGTGAGATCACGGGGAGGTTAATGTGACAGAGAGTGAGATGACGGGGAGGTGAAAGGGACAGAGAATGAGATCACAGGGAGGTTAAAGTGACAGAGAGAGAGATCACGGGCAGGTTAAATGGACAGAGATTGAGATCACGGGAAGATTAAATGGACAGAGTGAGATCACGGGGACGTTAAAGGGACAGAGATTGAGATCACGGGGAGGTCAAAGGGACAGAGTGAGATCACTGGGACATTAAAGGGACAGAGATTGAGCTCACGGGTCGGTTAAAGGGACAGAGAGTGAGATCACAGTGATGTTAAAGGGACAGAGAGTTAGATCACGGGGAGGTTTAAGGAATAGAGAGTGAGATCACGGGAACGTTAAGGGGACAGAGAGTGACATCAGGGGGAGGTTATTGGGACAGAGAGTGAGATCACGGGGAGGTTAAAGGGACAGAGAGTGAGATCACGGGGAGATTATAAGGACAGAGAGTGATATCATGCGGAGGTTTAATGAATAGAGAGTGAGATCACTGTGTGTTTAATGGGACAGAGAGTGAGAACACGGGTAGTTTAAAGGGAAAGACAGAGATCACGGGGAGATTAAAGGGACAGAGAGTGAGATCACGGGGATGTTAAAGGGACGGAGATAGTTAACGGGGAGGTTAAAGCGAATGAGGGAGATCACGGGGAGGTGAAAGGGACAGAGGATGAGATCACGGGAAGATTAAAGGGACAGAGTGAGAACATGGGGAGGTAAAAGGGACAGAGAGAGAGATCACAGGGAGATGAAAGGGACAGAGAGTGAGATGACGGGGAGGTTAAAGGGACAGAGAGTCAGATCAGGGAAAGTTAAAGAGACTGAGAAGGAGATCAGGGGGACAGTTAAAGGGACAAAGAGTGATATCAGGGACAGCTGAAGGGACAGATAGAGAGCAGGCACCATGAAATGGACAGTGAGTGAGATCACGGGGAGGTTAAAAGGACAGAATGAAATCACGGGGAGGTTAAAGGCACAGAGAGTGAGACCATGGGGAGGTTAAAGGGACAGAGAGTGAGATGAAGGGGAGGTTAAAGGGACAGAGAGTGAGATCAGGGGGTGGTTAAAGGGACAGAGAGTGAGAACACGGGGAGGTTAAAGGGACAGAGTGCTAGATAAGGTAGGTTAAAGGGACAGAGAGTGAGATCACGGGGAGGTTAAAGGGACGGAGTGCTAAATCAGGGAGGTTATAGAGACAGAGAGTGAGATCACTGGGAAGTAAATGGGACAGAGATTTAGATCACGGGGAGGTTAAAGGGACAGAGAGTGAGATCACGGGGAAGTTAAAGGGAAAGAGAGTGAGATCACGGGGAGGTGAAAGGGACAGAGAGTAAGATCACGAGGAGGTTAAAGGGACAGAGAGTGAGATCAGGGGCAGGTTAAAGGGACAGAGAGTGAGAACACGGGGAGTTTAAAGGGACAGAGAGTGAGATGAAGGGGAGGTTAATGGGAAAGAGAGTGAGACCACGGGGAGGTTAAAGGGACAGCGAATGAGATCACGGGGAGGTTAAATGGACAGAGATTGAGATCACGGGAAGATTAATGGGACAGTGAGTAAAATCACGGGGAGGTTAAAGGGACAGAGTGCTAAATCAGGGAGGTTGTAGAGACAGAGAGTGAGATCACTGGGAATTAATTGGGACAGAGATTTAGATCACGGGGAGGTTAACGGGACAGAGAGTGAGATGACAGGGAGGTTAACGAGACAGAGAGTGAGATCACGGGGAGGTTAAAGGGACAGAGATTGATATCACGGGGAGTTTAAAGCGACAGAGAGAGAGATCACGGGGAAGTTAAAGGGAAAGAGAGTAAGATCACTGGGAGGTTAAAGGGACAGAGAGCAAGATCACGAGGAGGTTAAAGGGACAGAGAGTGAGATCAGGGGCAGGTTAAAGGGACAGAGAGTGAGATCACGGGGAGGTTAAAGGGACAGAGAGTGAGATCACGGTGAGGTTAAAGGGACTGAGAGTGAGATCGCGGGGAGGTTAAAGGGACAGAGAGTGAGATCACGGTGAGGTTAAATGGACTGAGAGTGAGATCACGGGGAGTTTGAAGGGACTAATGCGAAATGAAAGCAGCAAAAATGGGAAACGGTTTTTCACCGACTTGGACACCAGCAACACTCCGAGCGACCGGCCATTGCAAAAGGTGGAGGGTTGTTTTAGCCCCAGGAGCGGACACCTAATGAAACATTGCAAAGGGAGATTTAAACAGGCTCCCAGGCAACTATCGCCGTTCAATGAAGTCTACAGCGTAGCAGAGCCAGAAACAACCAATCCTGACATTCATTCCTTATTCAACACCAAAGCTGGAGAGACAGAGGCAATTCTTGTCCCTGCGCCAGTGACCGGTCAACCCCTGAGGAACGGAAGTGGACACGGGTGTGTTTTCAGAAAACATGCTTTCCGCTATTTAAATAAAGGTGATCGACAGTTACATCTGGAACAAACATCTGTCCAGTCGGAAAGGTTCACAGGCGAAGGAGTCCAGGATAAAGGTATCAGCAGAGAAAACTGTTCATTATCGACACCGATCGACACAACTCCCAGTGATGGGGGCAGGAGATGAAGGACCAAGCCCTTCGACAGAGTAAGATAGTCAGGAGCTTTTTCCCAGGGTGGGAGAGTCAATGACTAGGGGGACATAGATTTAAGGTGAGAGGAGGAAACTATAGAGGATGATGTGCGGGGGTAAGTTTTTTACACAGAGGGAATTCGCTGCCAGAGGAGGTGGTGGAAGCAGGTACGATAGTGGGGTTTAAGAGGCAGCTTGAGCAATCCATGAATAGGATGGGAATAGAGGGGATACCGACACCGGGAAGTGCGAAATGTTTTAGTTTGACGGGCAATGTGATGGGCGCAGGCTTGGAGGGCCGAAGGGCCTGTTCCTGTGCTGTACTTTTCCTTTGCTATTTGATCTCGGGGGTGGTTGGTTGAAAGGGGTGAAATTCAACTGGTCCGAAACTCTCCAGTTGTGACTCTCTGTGACTGTCAGAGCTGCTAAAGAAATGTGAGCCTGTCTCCAAGGACAGGGAACTGGGGGGAACAATCCAAAGCCTCCAGGCCCAGATTCACGTGGACCCAGGAGCAACCCCCTCCCTACCTGAAGCCAAGACCGGCGCTGAGCTCCCTGAGAGAGAAGGTTGATGCTGAGCTGAGCCAGCCAGAGAGGCTGTGAGGGGGGTGGTCAGAAAAGCCGTTCAGTTCTCAAGAGTGGGCAGCACAACCTAGTCCCTGTCCTTAAACCAGACCAGCCCTGTGTTGGGTGGAGACTGTAAACTAACGGTCAACAGAGCAGCCAAACTGCACAGGTCCCCTATTCCCCAAGATTGACCACCTCTACACCAAACTAGCAGGAAGGACAACGTCTACAAAGCCCCACATGAGTCACACGTATCAGATAGGTGGAGGGACAGGTAGTATTGAGGAGGCGGGGAGGCTGCAGAAGGATTTGGACAGGTTAGGAGAATGGGCAAAGAAGTGGCAGATGGAATACAACGTGGGGAGGTGTGAGGTCCATGCACTTTGGGAGGAAGAATAGAGGCATAGACTATTTTCTAAATGGGGAGAGAATTCAGAAATCTGGAGCACAAAGGGACTTGGGAGTCCTAGTCCAGGATTCTCTTAAGGTTAACTTGCAGGTTGAGTCGATAGTTAGGGAGGCAAATGCAATGTTGGCATTTATTTGGAGAGGACTAGAATATAAAAGCAGGGATGTGCTGCTGAGGCTTTATACGGCTCTGGTTAGACCACATTGAGAATATTGTGAGCAATTTTGGGCCCCGTATCTCAGGAAGGATGTGCTGTCCCTGGAGAGGGTCCAGAGGAGGTTCACGAGAACGATCCCAGGAATGAAAGGCTGAACATATGAGGAACGTTTGAGGACTCTGGGTCTATGCTCGATGGAGTTTAGAAAGATGAGGGGGGGATCTGATTGAAACTTACAGAATACTGAAAGGCCTGGATAGAGCGGACGTGGGGGAAGATGTTTACATTAGTAGGAGAGACTAGGACCCGAGGGCACAGCCTCAGAGTAAAGGGAAGACCTTTTAGAACAGAGATGAGGAGAAACTTCTTTAGCCAGAGAGAGTGGTGAATCTATGGAATTCATTGCCACAGAAGGCTGTGGAGGGCCAGGTCATTGAGTGTATTTAAGACGGAGATAGATAGGTTCTTGATTGGTAAGGGGATCAAAGGTTACGGGAAGAAGGCGGGAGAATGGAGTTGAGAAACTTATCAGCCATGATTGAATGGCAGGAGCAGACTGGATGGGCCGAATGGCCTCATTTCTGCCCCTGTGTCTTATGGTCTAATCCTTGTGCTGTTGTGTTAGGGAGTGCGGCGCGCGTGGAGGGCGAGATTCCTCTGGAGTTCCCAGCCCAGCAACCCTCCCTCCCTCCCTCCCTCCGGCCAGGCTGGATGACCCCGCTGGCCATCTCTCTCCCCTCCCCCCACAAACACTCCCCCTCCCCCCAACTCTCTCTCCTGCCACCCATGGGATCTCGCACAGCGGCCACGTGGTTGGGGTCGGTTGGCGCGCCGGACGGTGATGGGGGTGAGTGACGGTGATGGGGGTGAGTGACGGTGATGGGGGTGAGTGACGGTGATGCGGGTGAGTGACGGTGATGGGGGTGAGTGACGGTGATGGGGGTGAGTGACGGTGATGTGGTGTGTGACGGTGATGGGGGTGAGTGACGGTGATGTGGGTGAGTGACGGTGATGTGGGTGAGTGACGGTGATGGGGGTGAGTGACGGTGATGGGGTGAGTGACGGTGATGGGGGTGAGTGACGGTGATGTGGGTGAGTG